>NW_015090810.1:4443530-4457477 GCF_001431845.1 Calidris pugnax
CTGCCCCGGCAGCGGGGCCGGGGTTGAAGCCGGGCAAGGCCCGCAGCGGTGCGGCCCCGGCCGTCGGGAGCGGGGGAGGGCCTGCCCCGGGTAGGAGCCGGGGGTGCGGAGCTCGGCACCCGGGGCCGTCCGAAAGGCGCCCCGTGGGCCGGCCCCGGCCCCGCTCCGAGCGGGGACCAGTCGGGAGCGGAGCCGTCTCCTGCCCAGGCTCCTCACCTGGGCTTGGACAGCGGTGCGGGCTCTCCCGCAGCCCCAGCCCGGCCCGAAGCGTCCTGCGGCACCGGGACAGCGGGCGTGGGGTCTGTACAGCAACAAGCCTGCGGAGGGTCACATCCCTTCTGCCAGGAAGGGTAATGATAGACAAGGGGAAACGGTTTTAAATTGGAAGAAAAAAGATTCAGATTAGATCTCAAGAAGAAATTTTTTACTATGAGGGTGGTGAGGCACTGGAACAGGTTGCCCAGGGAAGTTGTGGATGCCCCATCCCTGGAAGTGTTCAAGGCCAGGCTGGATGGGCCTTTGAGCAACCTGGTCTGGTGGGAGGTGTCCCTGCCCATGGCAGGGGGGTTGGAACTAGATGATCTTTGAGGTCCCTTCCAACCCAAACCATTCTATGATTCTATGATCCCCCCGCATGGAGGCACACGATGTAAAATGGGGATAGCTCGTGGAAAAGTCTTTCTCCCTAAAGTTTTCAGATTCAAAGCTGGAGTTTTCCTGATTCCCTCGAGATGACGCGTCTTGCACGGCTGCTAATAGGCAGAAGAAGGCGCTTTATCACACTTTGCATCTGGCTGTGATACTCCATCATGCTCAAACCGGCTCTGCCGGCCATACGTGCCGTGTGGTCAATGTATAGGGCACGGCTGGCCTGAGGAGTGGGATGGGCTGGTTGGCAGGTGTAGAAGGATGCCAGCCATTCATGTAAAAGCCTTTGCTTTTAGGATAAACTATAACCATACACATACACAAAACATCATAGCCAAAAGAACGCTTTTTTTGGAGGGGAGGGGTGGGTGGGTTGGGTCGGTTTTCTTTCAAAAAGATATTTTTTTCAAACATACTATTTGCAATGATTTTTTTTGCTTACAGCCCTGCAATCTGCAGACCATTAAATGACCCCCCCCCAGTGCAATACTAAAAAACTCTGTGTGTTAGGATGGATCTGCATCCAAATTCTGGTAAGACAAAGTCTAGTTTGGATTGTTTGAAATACTGTCAATTGTTCATCAATGAAATGGGAAACTACCAAGAACAAACCAGCCCAAATTTAACTGTAAAGATTTTGACATATAAAGGGATACTGAATAAAAGCCATATGGAAAATTAAAATATTAGTGTGACATGAAATAACATGCTAATATGCTCCCTACTTCATACATTAGGAGATTTTGCCCAGTTTAGGAACACAGCCCTGTCTCCAAGACACTGAGGAATATATCTATAACACTGTAAGAATGTTTGTCCTTGACTTTTTACTCATGATTTTGGCAGTATATATGCTCCCAGTCCTCTTCTGCAGGACTGATTTTAATATTCTGCTGTTCACATTATCGCCAATACTGTATCTCTCTACATTTTGCTTACGCCCTGGGGCTTTTTCCCCAGATGCCAAAACACTAAAAAATACAAGGACATTGTCATATCATCTACAAAATCAACTGTTTCACTTTGGTGTGATATATCAATGTAATATAAATATGTTTCCATTTAAAATAATATTCCCCACAACAATGAGCTTGTGTTATACAAACATATCCCAAGTTATACACATACTTTTCTTCTAAGGCCCACGCAGTAAGTAGCCTAGAATTTCAAAGACTCACCAGAATTTAATGTAGACAGAAACAGTACCTCAGCGCCTCATCTCCTGCCCTTGGCATAGTTGCATATTTAGCCTCAGTTTTAAGGAAATAAGGGCTTTGCAGAGAAGAAAGCATTTTTGTTTCCATCAGTAATTAATTCTTGAACTAGCTTGCCAGTTTAATCGTGTGGGGAAGATCACTAGAAAGCTGCTAAGTTTCACAAATGTCAGTGGCTAGGTAGAGGAGAGGGGCCTCAATTAGTTTCCCCACTGAAGGCAAAGTGGAGGAACTAATGGAGGTGGGGGAACCAAAAGTAGCACATTTCAGTCATCAAATCACTGTACACTTCGTTTGACAGCCACCAGGCAACCTGAGTACCCAAGGTTTGGGAACAGCCACTGGGCATGCTGCTTCCTGCCAAGCAGGACCGTGCTCGCTTGTGTGAGAGAGGGGGAGCTGCAATAAAAGGGCACAAATCCCTACAGAACCAGGTTTTATTTGTCCTGCTCTTCACAGAACACAGGATTTTAAAATACATTCAGAACAATAACGAAGAGGTTTTGTAATTTCTCTTGGTGGGACCAAAAGCAAAGGGGGAAAAAGGAGGAGGAAGGAAATGCAAAAATCCAAAGGTCACATCTTCACTGTAATCAACAATTTAGTTTAAAAAATTGATTGCGTTCAGGAAATATTAGAAGTTGCACAAAAGCCTGAAAATACTTTTTGGGGAAAGGGATTTGTCTTGGGATTTTCACATGGAAAATGTGGTTTCACCGCTATTAAAAAATGACAAAGTAGTTTCTGATGCTACTTCAGGAACAGCTTCACATTGTCGGCACATCCAGAGAAATTCTGCCAGCACATTCACCTGAAAGTTTACATCACACCTCATAGATACCAGCTGGAACATAGTCTGCACCTCTCAAAGAAGTGCATATACCATAACTTCATCATAAACTTTAAGAGGAGCTTGTTATATTATGCAAATTACTCATGACGACAGCTTCCATGCAGTTCTCACTAGACACGGTGGTCTCGTGTGTAAATGTAGCACTCTCAGGACTATGAAGGGGCCACAGCTGGAAACTTAAATCTGAAACTAGTTTTGATTTGCACGGTAGAAGGAGACCTGGGCCTTCCTCCTCTAACGGTTCTGAGAGGTACACTTAGCAGGTACAGCACACGCCCAAAAATACATTTTTTGGCCCAGCTGATGATCTCAGCAAAACCAATTACCAAATGAACCATCCCTTATGCATTTCCTTCCAGCTGAACAAAACACCTTTGTCAAAAAAGAACAGTTGCCATCAACTGGAGGAATGTTTTTAACTCTTCTCCTGAAGTCACTTTTTTTTTTAAACCAGAACCCTGCACCAAATAACTTATTTTACTTTAGTAATTTATGTATTGCAATTTAGAAGGGCCTATCCCATCACTATGACTTATTTTTATTGCAAGTATATGTAAAAAATACTTGCCCTGGATTTTCCCTCATATTTCTAGTTTCCTGTTATCAATTTCCAGAGCAATTTATTTATATTGATCACTATGCATAGTTCACACACCATTTTCATATATTGTGTATGTCAAATAGTTGTTTTCACTACCTTATTGAACCAAGACTACTTTTCCCCACCAAAACAGTCCTTCTTCTTGATGACAGAATGCAGCTTTCTCATTTTAGAATAAATTCATTCTAAAGATCTAATTTCCATTCACATTTTTATATAAAAATGTTTCCTCACAATCGATTTCCATCTTCTTTTTTTCTTTTTTTTCTCCTGGTTTTTGAAGATTAGCCCTTTGGAAGCAACACACGAATGGAGACAGTACTAATTGGGAATATGCTCTGTTTGCACATTTCATGTAATCTGATGATGATCACTGATCCCTGGAGAGCTACCAGTTTCCAGTTCACAGCTTAGTTAATCTTCATCCATCATAAAGACCGACCAGAATTTTCTAAATAACAAGAGGCACTGAGGTTACTCTGTGTCAGAATAACAGTTTTTGTGTTTGAAAATTAGCATAACTTGTAAAGACTAACTAGGTATTACTGCTGGCTCTATTTCTGAGGTGAAGGCTGGAGATTTCATGGAACTTCCACATGAAACCATAGTTTTTCCATCTGCACATTGCAGATTGTTAGTTATAGAGTAACTTTTCCTCTTCTCTGGTTATAAAGTGAAGCCAGAGGGTCAGTCCATCTAAGCACATTAATTAAATTATATACGGTGGTGGGCAGGTATTGCCTAGAGGGTCATGTTCACAAATCTATAAAGTGATAAAATGCTGTTAGCGAAAGGACCACTCTGCCCATGCACACAAATTGGGTGCATTAACCCCCACACCTATGCACACACACAGTTTTGCAAGTTCTTTCCTTAATGAAGGCTCGGTAATAGAAAGAGAGCTATTTAACTTGCTCTTTCCAAGTAACCCAGGTAATCTGGTTAGTAGATTTCTTGATTTGTAAATGTTAATGTGTAAAACTGTTATTCCTTGGAAGATAAGGGTTTTTAAATCCCTTCTCTGCACTGTGACAATGCTTCTGTTTTTCTCTCTAGCAACTCTTCAAAAGCACTATAAGAAGAGGTAGCCTCTGCACAAATACTTTGCCAACAACTCCAAACCTGATACGCTTTTCTATAAAGGGGTTGTGCTGTCCTCCTGCAGCTCTATAGAAGAGAAATGGAACCACAGTATTGGTTATTTAGGGTCTATTTCAATGCAAATAATAAACCATCATCATAATGCAACTGCATGATGGTAGGATATAGAGAAGGTGGTGCTTGGTGGAAGGATAAAAGACAATGGACACAAACTGGAGCAGAGGAAACTCTGGCTAGAATTAATTTTATAAAAAAGGTGTCCCATGAGAGCACATTGGAGCACATTGCTCAGAGAGGCTGTGGCGGTGTCTCCATTCTTAGAGAGATTCAGAACACAACGGCACATGGCCCTGAGCAACCTCCTCCAGCTGAACATGCTTTGAGAAGGAGGTTGGACAGGAGACCTCCAGGGGTGCCTTCCAACCTCTGTGGTTCTACAATAATTAATTCTGATGATCAGCAAAATATTTCTAAGTAATTAATGTTCAAATGTTAGCACCAGCTCTCAGATAGCTTGGCAAACAAGCAAAGGTTATCCTGGGGCAGGAGCATGGATTGCAAAACCTCTCTCTGTCCCCTCCAGCACATTTTGTGACTGTATTTCTAGTGCTTCCTACCTGTATACGAACTAATGGAAGAGTGCTGAATGTGCACAGGATCTCCACCCGTTGCAAATATGCAGAAGAGGTGACTCCGGTAAAAGATAAAAATAATCACCCACCTGTCTGGCTTATTAGACCAAGCAATGGGTTATTCATATTGCCCAAATTATTTAAGAAACATAGTTATAAAACAGTTGAGGTTGAGAGGTCTAGAGAAAAAGTCTAGGAGGAGCAGCTGAGGGAACTGGGGTTATTTAGTCTGGAGGAAAGGAGCCTCAGGGGAGACCTTATCGCTCCCTACACCTACATGAAAGGAGGTTATGGAGAGTTGGAATTCATCTCTACTCCCAGAGAAAACAGCCTCAAGTTGTGCCAAGGAAGGTTTAGGTTGGATATTAGTAAAAATGTCTTCACTGAAAGAGTCATCAAGCATAGGAAGAGGCTGCCCAGGGAAGTGGTTGAATCACCATCCCTGGAGATATTTTAAGGACATATAGATGTGGTTGCTTAGGGACAAGGTTTAGTGGTGGACTTGGCAGTGTTAGGTTTGCAGTTGGATTTGATGTCTTAACAGTCTTTTCTAACCTAAATGATTATATGATTCTGAGAGGGACCTCTGGAGGTCACCTAGCTCAACTGCCCCAGTCCACTTATTTGCAGTTACTTGCCATTATGCCACTGGTCTCCAGTAACAATCACATTTTTTATAATGATGACAGCAATTGGCAGCTACTGTACAAAAGCACTGCACATCACATTAAGTCCAGTCACCATAAACTTCCAGTTTTGAACACTTACACCCAGTTTGCTTTAGCACTGTATAACTATCCCAAGACACATCTTACAGTCTCCACCTTCAATAAGGCTTTACTGACAAGACTAGTATAAAACACGTAGAATAATGCTGTAGAAGGCCATGAGCTCGGGCTTTTTCTCTGCCACTGGTCTATCGTATGAGCAGGAGAGGTTATAGCAGCCTCAGGTATAAATTATAACTATGATAACTGAATCAGAGCTTATGGAGATATTACATTAGAGGGTTAAGCAGTTTGGAATTATGTGACATGAACAATGCTGAATAGTGAGAAAGAACCTAACACAGTGTATGTGAACACTGCAAGGAAGGGCTTGGGATGGGGAGGCTTTCCTCTCGGGCAGAAATTTTGCCAACAGAAAGCCAGGTTCTGCTCTGATCTCCCACTGACAGTGAAAGCATTAGCAGAAATGAATGCTACAGCCATTAAAGTGTTGCGCAGAGGTCAGCACAGGCACAGCCTCGCCTTTGTGGTTGTCTTTTAAGAAAAGCATAACTAGCTCATTGCAGCCCAGATCACACTTGCTACACATTTAGGTGTGATATAACCCTTCTCATTTTTTCATTATACACAAAACGAGTTTTCACCCTGCTATATTATTTTTCATGTTGTGTAATGGAACAATAAAATAAAGACTATTTTGCTCATTACAGGGACATCATGATGTGTGCACACACTGCTCCAGTCTCTGGTTAGTTAACTGGTTGATCTGGAAAGATGTGCAGTATCAGATACTCTGATGCAGTTGCTTACTGACTCTAAACATTTATTGACTGTAAGGAAACTTTATCTAACTCACCACATGTTTACAATTAGTTACAAGGAATCAATTTCTTCCATGGCCCTTTGAGCGTACCAGTTATAAAAAGCTGCTAGGGCATGTATGGCAAAAGTAAAGGTTCCGACTTCTAGTTTATCCCTGCACCCATTTAAAAAAAATAATTAAAATTATACATAAGACAAGAACCCTGGTTATTTTTTCACTGTTGTTTGATATTCTGTTTTGCAGATGGATTGTTGCCTTTAGTAATAGAAACAGCCATATATCTCCTCAGATTTAGGGCTGATCACTGTGAACTGTTTAGACTGTTAGTCTGCAGTGATCTTCCACTTGAAAAAAAAGAAGTCCTTTACATACACAAACCCTCAGCAATTATACTCCAGTTGTAGCAGTAGGGAGCATGAAAATATAGTTTTGGTGGCTTAAGTGGAAGGAGGCTATTGATTAAAATCACAGAAAATGCTTCAGCACTCAAAGGACTAACTCCAGCTCTGAAGTAGGTTGGCAAGAGCATTGCCATGGGCTTTGGTGGGACTTGGGATTTACTCTTAAATAACTTATTAGCAGAAGGATCACTGAGATGCACACACCGCTGTCCCTGCTTGCTGGCTCACTGCACGTCCCCGACACTTTTAGGGCTGTGACTAATGGCACCCATTAGGTGCTTAGTGCCACCTCGATAGCTGAGGAGAAATGTTTTAGGAAGGGAACATGAGAGCAGACAGGGAAGCAACTCCTCACACCGCTGCAGGGCAATGGGAAAGATGCAGCCCTGGCAGAGTCATAACCTTATAAAACCTCTGCATCCTCCAGCCTGTTGTGGTCAAGCACTTCCAAGACAGTACAGCCATGTGGTGCACAGCCATACTGCTTAATCTTTCCCCCACGAGGGCCAACACTTCTAAACAAACCTGGATCAGCAGGCTGAGAAGACTCCTGAGCTAGCAGAGCAAAAAGCTTGAGCAGAAACACAAGTACCAAGGTGATTTGGTGGGACTAGCTGTGCAGCCAGCAGGACAGGTTGGGTCACCTCTCTTTTCCCTGCCCTTTTTGCCCTCCTGTTCCACTAATGCTCACCATTTCTTTGTAGCTTCAGTCTGTGTGTGCCACGACCTTCCTTCCCTAGTCTATTTGCAGCAAACCTTCTCTTCTAGTGGTCTTTAAATTTGGCAAATCCTTGCCCCCCGGTGGTGAATCCATCCCTTAAAAAAAATAGCAACTGTCATGAGATGGGAAAGGAATCTTTCGATGGCAGAGCTGGTGTGTTCTGTCCTGTTTCCACACTCCTCTTCAGGCCTGTGTTTTTAAACTGTAAACTCTGGGACAGAAACCTTTTTTTTTTTTTTTTTCTACTATTACTGAATGCATTTGTTCAGTGTTTGACGCAATCAGCTCCTGTTCCAAGGCAAACCCCAGTCCTCCCCTTACGTAGCAGGTGATGAGCATCTAATGGGTTTAGGCTATAAGCAGCGATGCTCAATATAAGTATTTAATTTCTGCAAGTTTTACTATTAAACTTTATGTTCAAAGGGTTTAACAGTTTTTAAATACGATTTATTGCAACAGCATGACAAAGCTTTGTGTTGCTAACAAGAATCCAGAAGTTCAAAGGAAGACTTGATCACATAAGCCTCTGCTTTCAAGAGGCTGATTGTGTTGCAAATATGACAAGCCTGAGTTTGACAAACAGTAGCTAGGCCATCTCTCATTAAGTCAGTCTGGCTAAAGCAGATTTCAGTGGAAAGGTATTTGCATTCACCCCTTGTCAAGCAGGGGGCACTGGATGGGGATGTGAGGTAAACTGAAGGAAACACAAAACCAAGTTATTTTAACAGGAGGGACCAAACACAACATGTTTGAAGAACCTCATACGCCATATGGAGACCAGAAGTGAGTATGGTTTGGGATTCAAGTTTTACCACTTGTCCTCACCCACATCACCTGCCCAGACAGGGCAGTTTTATCACGAGATGCCTGTTACAAATCAGTACCTGTGCACAGAAATCAACATGAATGATAATGCAGGGCTGGGTTTTAAGTGATAGGTTCCATATCATACCACATCCACCATGACAAGAATTTGTAAATTCTTGCAGCATACTGTTTGCTTTTAATATAATGTATCCAGAAAATACAAACACTTTCGATCTCTGACAGGGCTACAAGTGTCACGAAAATATTTCACACTGAATTATTAATGTGGATTGGAGAGTCATAATCTCGCTGGTTGAGGCTTAGTGATACTGACTTTAAACGGCAAACAGCTTTTTACAGTTACGAAATCCAAAATGTTTCATATATGCACATGCAGAAGTGCAGAGATTTCTGTACTGCGTAATAGATGCAACACATCCACCTATGTGTTGTTTATAACCATGGAGCTTACAATTTATATCTGTTATTACAAGCTACCAAAAAATATCCCAGCATTTCAGCTTTAACACGCTGGCAACTTTGTCAAAAATTTAATTCTCTCTTTCTTTGAAATAGCTTTGCAGACTTAAATATGTACCTAAATATGCAATAATGTTTCTCATCCTGCTTTCTCTTCTTAAAGGCTTTCCATTATCATTTTATGGTTCAGCTTGAAAAATTCCGAATCTTTTGTGCAGACTAAAAAGCAATATGAAACAAATATATGATGAACTACTGTTACCAGTCGAGCTCCATTATTTTCAGTATATTGCTCTGAATTCTTTTTTATTTTTTAAGCTACTCACTGTGTCTGTTAGGTGATATATTTGACATCTCTTCAAACCCAAAGCTAAATTATATTTGATGCTGTTTACCAATTTTGCCACTTCTGGTGAGGTATTGTGAACAGTGATTTTCATGAGAAATTTTTGCTAATACAAAATCTTCCACATAAAAATATTCATTTCCAAATGCAAGAACTTTCACTTTGAAGACACCTTTATCCTTAGTTTCTGAAGTGCAAATGGGTGGTGAGGAAAATTAAGATCATCTATGTTAATTTAATATAATCCTGTTCTTAGTAGTTTTGATAGTCTTTTCTGTGCTTGCAGATGGGTTCCAAGCTATAGCAGACACTACAGTAAAAATAGTCTCTCTACTCAGAGAATTTGACATAAGATCTAGGTGTTATTTTTTTTTTCTTGAAAACATTGGAAACACATTGTCAGAAGAGATTTCCTCCAGCTTGGGAGGTGATTGTTGCTGGTCTTTTTAATTTGGGCCTTTTCCAAAATATTTCTACTGGCCTGCAATTAAAAAAGTAAGAAAGTAAACATTTTAGGTCTTGTCTTTGATGGAGCCTCAACTACCTGAAATTAATCCATAGTAAATTCAGAAAGGTGCTGCAGCCATCATTTTTTAGAAATACTTTGGAAATATTGCTTCGAGTGTTGCTTTGTGTGTGGCGTTATTGTGTGCCATCGGCAATGATCAGTAAGTTGGATATGACACACTGTCAAGTGGCCACAGTTTCACACACCTGTAAGCAATCTATTAGGTAAAACTGAACTGAGAGAAAGAAAACACAGAATATTAGTATGCATCTGTAATTCTCCAGAACAGTCTCGCCAGAGAAGGGAAAGAGGCACCTGGGCTTGAAAAATTAATTATAAGAAATAAGGAATAAGAAATAAGGAATAAGAAAAGGGAAGACCCTAGGTTCCAAATATTTGAAGACCCATGTTTCCCATGGGTTGCAAAATTAACCTTTGAGCACCTCTGAAAATGCAGACCTCCATGACTCATATTTTGGAAATGCATTTAGAAAAGCACGTGGGAGTTCTGAGTTTCTAAATACATGGTAAATCTTTGGCATGTTTTCACTTAATCAGAGAATCTTCAGAAGTATTTCAGAGTAGGCTTTGATAGAAAACCCTCTTGGTTACCCTGCTGTTTTTTGCAGAGGAGGTGTTTGAAAGTTGGGGAAGAAGAGCAGTTGTGTAAATGCTGATCTCCACTCAGATTTTCCATCAACTGTGACATTTCACCTCAGCTGACTAGATTAGCACAACGGTTTATAAAATTGCTCAAGAGAGGCGGTGGTCTGACTCGCTGGTGAAGCTTCAGACTACTCATTTGCTGCTGGTAGGAAGTCTCAGCTCCCGTGGGCATTTCAACACAAGGCAGTGCTGTATCTCAGGCTGCTGCTGCTTAGAAGCAGTGTCATCTCCAAATACCCCCACTGGCTCTTTCCTGTAACCCCTGGGCAGCATTAAGGAAGGAGCCAGAGAAATCTGCTCAATGGGAAACAATTTGAACTAATAGGAACAAATCACAGACAGAAGTTAGGGAGACTAAGCTTACAGGGAACTAAATTCTGCCCAGATCATCTGCTTGCCTCAAGTCTGGCTGAAAAGAAACTGCTTCCTCCAGCTGGTGTTGTGAACAAGTGCTCTGGCAAGTGATAAGCCCAGAAAGTCAGTGCTTATAGGGTTACAGCACGGTGTCCAAATCCCTGATTCAAAACAGGGACTTCAAATCGTGCTGCACAGGGCTGCTATAAGCACTGGGTCTTCTGCAGTAGAGGTTCTCTTAGTGCTTATAAAGTGGTGGCAGATTACATAGCACATAAAAGTATTTATTCTCGGTAGACTGAACTAAACCTGGTGAATCTGAACTCTGACACTGTGCGTCCAGAACCTTCTTCTCACTCTATATTTGCTGTCAAGCACATTTTAAACTTTGAATATTGTCTATTTCTGGATAGAAAAGGGCTGTACCATTGTAAAAAAAGAGCTGTACCATTGTAAAAAAAGAGCTGGGTCCCAAGATCACTGGCATCGGTGAGGGTCATTAGAAACACTTTCTTCAACTCTGTCTAGTGACTTCAGAGTTTGATTCAAGTCTGTGGTTTGTAATAGGCAAGAGATACATTGCCTAGGCAAAGAGAGGAATAATCACCTTGTGCTGAGTCTAAGAAGATGATATATAATGGAAATGAGATTAAATTACTGAACAATAAGATTTGTGCCAATTTACAGTTTAGAGTTTAGTCAGATGTGCTGCAGCAACAGTCCAAACCTTCTTACATTTCAAGCTATACCCTTTAAAAGTTCTCATTTAAATTTTTTATGCTTCTCTTTATAAAAAATTAAAAGAAAGAGAGTTTTCCTGCAATTAAGGAGTACTCCATGTACTTCCAGAAGGAGCTGCATTTTTTAAAATGTTTGGAGGTAGCATTCTGTAATTGGAGTTGACACTTGGCAAAGTGAACATGCACACTTGACCCTTCCAGGATGTCTCTCATCTTGCCTTCGTGCACGTGGACACATCCTTCTACAGCATCTGACTGGCAGGCAGCAGCCCTCAGTCGGCTCTTCAGCTTGCTGAAATATCCGGGTAGAGCACTGGAAACAGTCAGATGGTATTTATAGTACACAACAAAGAATCAGGGGATTTGTGAAAAGGAAATGAAAGAGGAGCAATTTCTGGCTTCCTTCAAATTCATAGAAAATATTAATAGCATAAAGGAAATAGGAGAATTTTGCATAAAAGTGAAAGGCCGGGGAGAAACACAAAGCAAGCTCCCTTTTAAACAACAAAGAGACATCTACCTGCCAACTGTCATGTAAGTGAAAGGAGTTAATGTCAGATCTTGACAGGCAAGTCTGAGAAATTTGTTATGCTGATAGTGCTCAGATTTTTTTTTTTTTTTTGTCTATACAAGGCCCTTTTAGACAGTAGCAAATGAAGAAATAGAAGGAAAGGGAAGCTTTGTAAATAAGACAAAGGGGGAAATCAAGTCCATCTCATAAAGGTTATGACATGAATATAATGAATATAAATGAAAAGCTATTACCCACAGCAACAAGAAGTGACTTCTGGGATTTCTCTTTGAATGATGTACCTGAGACTCTCAGCTTTTCCATAGCTAGCCAAAAGTGTGGGCAGATGAATCTCTCGGTGCTGGCAATCTCAGCGTGTTGGCTGCATGGGCCTGGCAGCGGGGCTTGCAGCCTTGCAGTGACAACAGAAAAAGCCCACCATTTCTAAGAATCAGAGATTCTTGAATTTGTAATGAGAAGTTACTGTCGCTTTGGAGAAATGTTGCCGTACAGCTTCACATCACATTTTTCAGCAGCCAAGTCATCTGAAGTCACTCTATATACATCATATGAGTTCTTCAGTCAGAAGATGTAGGCAGGTACTGACTGAAAAGATGATCTATTTTGCTTGATGAGACACAACCAAGGCCTTTTGTGTTCATTTGTACTCTAAGAATGTCTTGATAGCAGCAACTGTGCGTTAGTTAATGTTAATAAAACTGTTGATACATCCCCCTGCACCTAATCAGAACTAAGACCATGCAAATCCTATAAATTATAACAAGCTACATTTTAGTTCATTCAAACTGTGTGTAAATAAAGAAAATGTCACTCGTCCACATTCCAATTTTTAGCATGGCTAATAAAGAGAGACATTAGCTTGCAGCAATTGAGACAGCACCGTGCCAATGTTTGCAAAACTGTTACTGGCAAATTTATTTGCAAAAATACATTTTCTAAATTTTTGACTCAGGATACAAATCCAAAAGTTGAAGAAAAGAATGTGCAAAGTCATTTAGTTTATTTATGAAATATGTATGATTAGAAGCTTGATTCTAATTAGGTCATACAATTACAACAAGTCTCTTTGAATCTAGACCTTGCCTTTGATAACAATGAACAAGCATCCAAGCATAAAGCACAACAAAAAATAACAAAAGCGACTACTGATTTTTTTAACCATTTCTTCCTAAGAAAAGGCCATTCTTTCCAAACTACTGTGTACTGCATTGGCCTACACCATTTATTTAAATTATAGATCATATAGACAAATTTAACAGCATCACTGGCCTTTTATGAAGGAATGCAAGGAAATATTCAGCCTTAATAAGTCTAGACCTCCAACCACCTTCCCTGGCCTCTCATTTCTCATGCTATGCTCCTACCATACAAGACAGTATTTTTCCAAAACCCAAGTCTCTTTGCAGGCCAACAGAGATTAGGAATGCTAAAAAAACATACAAGGGCTTTCAGGAATAAAAAAAGGGGGTTGTGGGAGGCAAAAATCATTTCTTGGTACTCTTAGAAAACTCAAGAAAACTAAAAGGGAAGAGTCAAAAGGCCTATTACCTTTTTCATAAGAATATGCAAATTTACAGGATTCAAGAGGGGGGGAATCAAGACCAGGACCACACCACTTCCATTGTAGTCAATGATAAAGTTGACATTCAAGAGCAGGACAGGCTGTTTATGCATATTTTTGTGACTTAATAAAATATCAAAGGCTTAGCAGATCTATGCTTTGTTCTACTTCTGCAAGCTTCCATTTATCTTATGGACGGTAAAAAAAAAAAAAAAAAAAAAAAAAAACTAA
>NW_015090810.1:4458006-4496821 GCF_001431845.1 Calidris pugnax
TTTTTTTTTTAAAACCTTCTTTTATTTTATAGAGGGGAAAAAAAAAAAAAAAAAAAAAAAAAGCCTTACACAAAGAGGCAAGTAAAACTCTAGACAACACTGAACTAGGACTTATCTGAGATTTTGAAATTCCCACATCAGTTTACTTATCGGTAAGCTCCGGTAGGGCAAAGTGACAAAATACAACCATGGGATCCTTATTGTTACACAAGACAACAAGAAAATATTTTAAGAAAATACATTTCAAGGGTCAGAGACAGATTCATGGTAGCAATAGATGAAGCCAGCCTCTCTCTTCACTTCACGTACTTTCTCCCTTTCTAGTGGGGAAAAAGAGATAGTTGCAGTTATCTCAGGGATACAGAAGGAAATCTCTTTCATGCTTTAAGAACATGAGAAGTGAAATTCTTGAAACGTGCATTTCTGCAAACAACACTTGAAAAAAAAAAAAAAACCTGCAGGCCTGTCATTCCAGGTTCTGCAAACCCTGCTAGGCCCAAGGCTGCCAGCCCCCACCCCTCCCTCAGTATTTATATTTCTTGACATCTGTGAGTACTGTATAATAAAGCAATTAATAATAATAATACCCTGGCTTATATAGTGCTTCTCAACTGAAGTTATCAAAATACTTCACAAAGCTTAACATTCAGAAGGGATTTAAAGCTTCAGTACTCCATGGTATAAACTAGACTTAATATGAGGCAAAAAGAATAGCAGGGGGACATCCGAAATTACTATTTCAAAATCTTTTTGCTTTCGTATTCTTATGTCTTTCTCTGGAGCATATATTACTGATCTTTCTTAAGAACCAAACAATGTTTTTGTCAATAAGATAATGATTTTTGTTCCTAACTCTGTTTTTTAGACAGGAAAGCCATGATGTATGGCTGAGATATCATCATATATAATCAAACTGCCTTTGAGTTGATCACATAGAATGATTTAGAGACCACCACAAACATAGACCTACAGTATATATTTCCCCTTTCTCAATCTTGTGCTTTGACCAGCAGATTACACTTGTGCTCCCTAAAGCCTAATGCTATTCAGCAGTTTCACAGCTATAGTGTAAAATATTGTAACTGGGGCTATTTGTAGCACAGAGAGAAACGAAGTATTACTATGTATATACCTCAAATATCTTTATGTTATTCTTTTTTATTATAATCTTTCATAACATAACTGGCAGCACTTCTTTCTATTGCTCTGTACTGAAACAGGTTGCATTCTTAAAGTAGAAAACCAAGATAAAGGAAAAAGTTGGGTTTATATTTCATATGACACATTCTGAAATTAGAAAAATACAATTTTTTTTAAATTACTGATGTTCATGGCTACATTGCAAAAAAGTGAAAGATTAAGGAGGTTTTCCACCTTCTATTAAAAACTAGATCTATTCAAATAATAAAAGAGACCTAGTTATCACAGTATTTGTGTCATAACTGTCATGGTACACCCTAACAGAATAATGAAAAACAATAATCATAACTTGCACACATGCAGTAATCATCCCTGAAAGTTTTCCAAATTCTGATGAGGATGATGTCAATAGAGAAGATCAGAAAGTAATAAGTGATGCTGGGGGATGCAGAGGAGCTATACTGGCAGAGGGAGTCAGAGGATATTTTGAACAGAGCTTTATCCCTACAATTTACAGCTCTGCCTGAGGTTTCCAAGCTATATACTGCAGC
Source organism: Calidris pugnax (assembly GCF_001431845.1). Classification (NCBI taxonomy): domain Eukaryota; kingdom Metazoa; phylum Chordata; class Aves; order Charadriiformes; family Scolopacidae; genus Calidris; species Calidris pugnax. The sequence goes on from NW_015090810.1 coordinate 4,459,698, forward strand.
CAGGGTAAAGCCACTAATCTAGGAAATGTTGCAGAAAATTTGAGTGTTGTGAGCATATTCCTTTCTTAGATCCACTGTCCCTAGAGCCACAGCCAGGACTTTAGAGCTTGGCTGAGTCTTGGCATTCATGAGCCAACAACATTAGTGCACTTGTGCTATTACATGTAACTACTATAATAAATATCATAATGTTAATTTAGTAGAACCATTCCCCATTCTCGGTTTAACAGCAAGGCTATGCATGGAAAGCATACGCGACAAAACTGCACACAGTAATGTCATTATACCTATTGTTGAGTGAGCTATTTAATTTACTTTTTTAAACAAGTTGGGGAAGCAACTCCCTGGCAAAATCTGTTTTCCTCTCTTTTTAATGTTTTTTTCTTCATTTTATTTTAAAGCACAACTCAGCTGCTCTGAATTGATCTCATTCATGATGCGCATCTCCCCTGACCTGCAAGTCATTGCCTTCCCTCAGGAGGTGCTCACCATGTGCACAGAACCTTGCAACAGTTTGGGGGTTCCTTCATTTACTAGGATGAGGAGTGGACTAGGACAATGACATCACTTCCAATGAGATGTCACATAAAGCAGAAGGCCCCCATGGCCTGAAGCAGAAAGCAAAAGGCAGGTTTGGAAGAGCAAAATTCAAACCTGGAAAGTCTCAATAACATTTGTTTCATACACTAAATATTTATAAAATTGACAAAATCGGCATTCTACAGCAAACTGCCTTGTGCTGGGAAAATTAGTCAATAATACTAACAAATAGAGAGAAATTAGCCAAGTGACCAAGGCAGTGCCTGGAGAACATCCTCTGTGTCAGGCTGCTAGCAAAGCTGCCAATGCTGTCACACTGGAGAACGCTGCCCACTGCATCCCCTAACCCACATCCCCTCCCATCTGAAGAGCTGAGCTGACCTGGTGACAGCAAGCACCAATTGCTTGTCCTCCACCAGCCACACCTATGGGGCAAAAGCATGAGTGATCTGTGTATATAACCTAGAAGAAAGCTTTTCTTTTTTTTTGGTAGCCTGAGTTTCTCATGCACAGCCTGAAGATGTCATTACCAGTTCCCCTGAACTCATCTGTACTGAATCGTAGAAAATGGTTCGACATTTTTGCATTTCTGTCTGACATTAATCGGGGTTAATTGATGATAATGGTAAGGGTAATTAGTTTTAACAGGCACTAAGTCCCATACCCCAAGCTTCTTACGACTGAAAATAGAACAGCAGTCAAATTGTGGCATGAAAAATAACATGGCAATATCCAGTTATCTGCAAATGGAAGGGGATGGGGATTACATATGCATTCGTATGCACTTGCATATGTTTCCATGCATCAAAATGCTTTAGATACAGTGAAATCTTGTCCAGCATGCAATTTGTTGCTTTTTTGCTATTGATGTTGGCTGAAATGCAGCAAGCTGAGGTTTGCCAACAAACACTCCAGCATTAGGTTTGGAAGTTGCTCCACTTTGTCCAGGAAGAAACAATTCCTTGAACTATCATTTGATGAAGCTGAGAATTCCAAGTTTGCAAAGCTTAGCCAAATCTTGTAGGGTTTTTTTGGATTTTATTTCAACTTGTGCGAAATATCCTGTTTGAGAATAGAAGAAACAATAAAATCAAAACCAGAAGTTACAGTTCACCTGACTAGTGCAGTGGCTTGAAACCTCAGACTGGAGCAGTCACACTGAGAACTGAGATGACAACATGCAAAAATTAAAATACTCTGTGTCTCACTTGGTCTTCACACACACTTCTCCCATCAAAGGTTTCCTCACTGTAAGCCTGGCACCCCTTGGGTTAGTATCAGGCTGTTTGGGGCTTATCTCCCTAACAGTGCATTAAGGTGCCCTACGACAGCTGTACCAACCATCCATCACCCATGTTGCTGCTGATCAGTTGAGACTGGCCTGCACAATGTGTGCTGGGACCTAGGTTTCCACATATTATAAAAATTACTGTTTTATTGAAGTATAAGAGGAAAAAAAAAAATCACCAAAAATCAGTGTTAGCCCAGTTTTACCTGCAGGCACATTAAAGCACAAAAGATGGGTGAAACTATTGGTCTGTGAATTTCAGCAGAGTATGGAGGAAACCACATATCCTGTTTGGACCTTAAGAGCACCTTTAATTGTAGAAACGGGGCAGAGCAATCATTTCATAGGGAGGTTTAGTGCAATTCACATTTATAAAATAAATTTGTCCCAGAAAGCTTGAAAAATATTTGAGACTGAGACACAAGTATGTGAGAAGACAGGAGATAGTCTTCTCAGTATCAAGGGAAGATGGTCCTTCCCAGGACTACAGCACAACAGCAACTGCTGTGACTTCTGTTGCTGGGATGATGGCAGACGACTGGAGATGTGATTGCAGTGTGACAGTTTACAGTTGGATGGTATAAAAGCCTGATGCAAAGTTTTCCTAAAGTCTTTAAGACAGATATTAAAATAGTAATGTAGGCAGCAAGCGCTTGTAATCCCACTGAGTTCAATTACTTCTGAATGTGCTCAGCAGTTTTGAACACTGAGCTATTTATTTACTTGTCTATATGCACATACAAACACACTTTTCACCATCTTGTTTTAGACAAGTGATCTTGACAACACAGAGTTTAATCTTTCCTCTGTCTCACCCTAAAATGCTATTATAACTCCTTTAAAAGGAATGGTCTCCCTTCACCTCTGTTTTCATGGGAATAATCTGGGTTTCAGACACCAATAGCAAGACAAACCAGAGAAGACGTTTCACAATTTCATTATCACTTGAGCCTGGAGCATGAAAGCTGGATGGCCACTTTGCTCACGCTTGTGTTACAGAGCTAACATGAGTGAAAGGTGGTTATAATTCCAGTTTAGGCTTGAAACTGAGAAATGAGGTAACTGTTAGCAAGGCATCCTATCCTTCACCAGCTTTCAGTCTACTGATAATTCCACAAAACTAAGCTCTATCACACATAATTACGTTATAACACTCCCCTACTTACAGGAACACACAATCATTTGATCCAAGGATTTTTGAGTAGTTTATGAACACCGGCCCTGTGAACATCACAACTAGCCTGCGAGAGGAATTGGCATACCAATGCTACTACCATACAACACATATCAAAGTCACCAGGGAACTTTTTGGGAGGCCTGGGTGTACTGCCAATTATACACGTTCATTTAATACACTGGAAATTAATAAGTTGTAAGAACAAAAGTAACTGCCTATAATCCCATAGCCGCACTGTGCAATGGAAGCCAGAGGAATCCCCTGAATTATTTCATTTTCTGACTAGAGAACAAGTTTTTTTGCAGAAAAAGAAAACCTCATATAATCTTGATATGGTAACTTGGAGTTATGGGCAGTCTACAACAACCTTTGGGACATTGTTCCACTTCTCAATTACCTCATGGTTAAAAACTAAAGAATAGACCAACTCTAGCATAACAGAATATAACCAAGTATTATTTCTATTTTCCAGATTCCACACAGTAATATTAGAATCCTAATTCAACAGATTAAACTTCTATACTTGAAGACGACTCCAGTCCTCCAAAACATTTTCCAATGAAAACATCCTAAACACAAAGCTCTGTTGAGTACTGATGAAATACTATTCAGGTAAATTCTCCACATAACTTAATGTCACTTAAGTGCTACAGGCAAGACCTTTAGCCTTATTGTTGGTGAAAAAACAGATAGGAACAATCAGAACCCTTAGAAAATGTCATTTTTGATTCTGTCTCTGCTGTCATCCCATATAGCACAGCATTCATCTTTCAACTCACTTTAGGTGCTGTTTCATAACAAATATTCTCCAGAAGTTTTGTGGATAGAAGATAATATAAAATATTGACCTCATTAATATTTATGATTCCAGGAAACCTGTGGTAGAAAAGGTTTCCAATTTAAGCCCAATGTCTCCTTGAACCAGGCATCAGGAACATCAGCAGAAATGTTAATGTGAACCCTTGCCAGTAAAGCAGTCATGAGCCTCCAGGCCTTGTTTGAAGCGATTGAGCTCTTTTAACTTACCTAGAAACATAAAGTGTTGTGGCAAGTTCAAAACAAATAGTCCTTTCTCCTTACTATAAGAATAAAGCCTTTCCTTTTACTAATTATTTCTCGTTTTGAATCTGGGGAAGAGCATCCCTGCAGCCTACAATCTCACTATTTTTCTGAGCCTTTGGGAGCTGGAGGATTTAATTTTTATCACACATTCCTAACAGTGCCTGGAAGCATGTGTCCACAGTGATGAACTCTATAGCAGAACAGACCTACAGCAACTGAGTTCTTTGGCTCTCCATTCTTAAGGGCTAGCTTTATTTTAGAGTAGAAAGTCACTTAAAAAACTAAATAGAAAAGACATACTTCCCCTGGCAATAGTTCTGGTCTACAAGTGCCTTTGAAAGGAATTCTTCATGCATTTTTACTACATGCCTGCTCTTCAAAAGCTTTACTCCAGGAGCCTAATATTTCCTCATTTTCATTTGAATCATTTGTGAGGGTAAAGCAGGACGCTAAGGTGAGGTGGGTGGGGAAAGGCAAAGAGAGCACCAATACTGATAAGAGATCAAGTTCCCCGATTTTGATGAGACAAGCACTCACTATACAGAGAAGGACATAAAGAAACTGAAAACATTTATAGTGCACTATTTCATCTGTGAGATGATTAAACAACTTCCATGGAAGTAGTTTTCTAGTGAAAGATGCCAAGTCAATGAAATTTAGATGTCTGTCACGTAGTAGTATTATAAAACACTGACAAAAAGTCATCACAGCATCATGATACAGTTGGAATGGTTTGTTTTTAACCACACACAAAGGTCAAATGCACCTTTACTCACAAGACATTTTCATTATGGGTTGCATTGTTAAAATTTCTCATTCTGATCTGGGAAGAAATTAAATTTTGATAGAACCTGCCATATCCTATAGAATGGACATTCTGTTCTTTGAGTAGCTCTGTTTACTATATGTCCATAAATGCATTCCAGACTTTTTTGGTTTGCAAATAATCTCTCCTTGCTCCTTTCCTGATTCAATTCTTCTTAATCCTGCTGGGTTCTTTTTCAAGAATACTCATTAGTCATAAATGGTTTTTGCCAAATCTCATTCTGTGTAGCCTCAAGGTCTCTGATTGTGCTTTCCATGACAGTTATCCTCTCTTTTGCCTTTGATACGTTCTGTGAATGGTTCTTAACAAACAATTCCGTTGATAAAGTACAAGAAAAAGAAATCAAAGCGTCTCTCAGCAGTGGTACCTCTGCAGGGCAAACAGGAATAAAGCACAGTAAAAGTGTATTTGTGTCACTCAAATTAGCAGATGAGAACCTGAAAGTGCACTGCAAGAGATACGGTGAGAAAAGCCACCACTTTAATGTAGGTTCATTTCAGAAAAGCACTATACTTTAGGAGAAATAACACTATCCCACTAGAAGTGTTTCTTGAGATCTAAATGACTATCTTTAGTCTCATAAAAGTCACTCTTACACTAATAGATTGCAATTTTTTAAGGGCAAGTAGAAATACAGAAAAAATGGAAACGTGGATACACGATGCCTCTGAGCAGTGTTTGCGTTGATACTAAATACGAAAAATACACGTATTTCTGGAGTTCACAGTTAGCTTTTTGAAAAGCATAGTCAATATGAGGAAAAAATTAGAGCCAATAGCTTTGAGACTTCTGTGTGTTACTGGCAAAGAATGATGTTAAATGTGACATCAGCATTCTACTTGATAAAAAAATTTGAACTCTGTCACAATATTAGATTCTAGAAGGAGAATTAGCTCTGTTCAACATTCTGGCAGAAGTGGAACAGAGGCTAATCTGAGTTTCTTCTCTCTGAAAGATCTCTTCTGCTTGCTAACTCTTCTTGCCTGTTCGTGTCATTTAAAATCAGTAAGAAATGCTTCATTTCATTGCCAGCCTCATCACTGCAATCCTGGACAACATCTGGACAGGTGTCTGAAGACAAGAACACTGAAGAAACTTAAGTAGAATAATTTCAGTCAACACTCTTTCAGTTGTAAACTATCTTAACATAGGATTAAAAAACTGGGAAAATAGTGAAACTAAATGATATTCACCTGCACTCAAAACTACTCCAGTTAGTCTTCAGATTTGAATATTGTCTAATTTAACACATTTGATACCGTTGACATCACTATTGTGCTACAAAGACAATACACAGGCACTATTTTAAATTACTCTGATATCAACCCTAGATTGCAAATTGGCTGCACAAAAACAAGTTCAAATGAGAAAAAAAAACAACCAAAAATCAATCAATAGTTTGATGCTGAGCTGATGGTTGAGAAGCAGATTATGCAACAGGTACGTGGTAGGGTGCATTTTCTTCAGCATCTTCATCAGTAGATTTGATAGCAACAAATCAAATTCTGGGGTCCCTAAGAATCAACACTTCCACGACTATGTCGTCAGTTGCTGATGGTCTGTCTGCAGCTCTCATCAAGGACACAGAGCTGGCTTAACCCAATTCTCCTCCCTCTTTTCCAGCTGAAAGAACTGTCACAACAGACAACTCTTCTTTCATCTCTCAGGACTGATTTTATTTTTCCAACACTAACACCAACCTACTTCGGAAGCATGAGGCAACACTAATGGAGTGCCTGAAAGCAATCCCTGAAAAGCTCCCAGTCAGCGAAACAACTGTGCATCTATTTCTACCACCTTCATTAATATGCTCTAGATTTAGGGAATTCTTGCTGATTTTAACAGGACTGTTCATCATAGATCTAGGGTAATAGGGAGGCCTTAATATAGATGGCCTCTATTTCCCCCTCCAGCAAGAATACATGATGCTTTTTACATAAATAGCATTTAAATGTCATAAAGACTGCTTTAGAAGCATTCATGTTAGAACAGAATTTGAGACCATCTTCAGGTTTGCACAGCTTTAATTTTCACATCCCCCTGGAGGATTTTTATTGGTCATGCAAAATGTTCTGGAGAAAAACATTGTTTCTTTAAAAGTTTCGAACTTCTCAGATGGGCTTTTTGGACACTTATCTAGATAATAAGTTTCCATGGGTTTAACACACACTAATGAGAAATTTTCACTTCAAAATACAAAATAATTTATATTTTTGAAGTTTTCCTGTATTTCTCATAGGTCTGACATCGAAAGAAAGGATTAAACTTAACTGTTTCAGCAGATCCATCCTGAAGTATTCTTGGTGGACGGAAATTTTAGACATTGACTTTTCTTACCAATATGAGACACGGATGTCTTTCAATTTGAAAGTTATCCTCACACGTAGGACTTCCAAGTGTGCTGATACAGTAATTTGCCTTTTTTTTTTTTTTTTAAATTCTGCTTGCTCACATAAAAGTAGAATCAGATTTCCCCATAAAAATGTCTAAGTAACAGCTTGCCCTGTTTTCAGGGAATAAAGCAAAGTCAAAGAATTACATCCGCAAAGTGTTCCTTTGCCCTCCAGAACATCTCTTAGCCGGCTGCAGCACATATCAAGTGGAGCCACAGTGTCTGCTGATGTTCAGCGTCTGCTCTGGGTGGGGAACTTCAGAGCCTGGCAGGGAGCTTACGCTGTTGCCATGCAGAAGCAGAGGGGAACATTTGATCCAATGTTATTTCAGTTCTGCAGCTACCTTCTGCTAAGCCTGGTATGTGTATGATAAAGTTATTTTAATCTGTTGTTTATTCCTTTGTTTCTTGTTTTATTTTTAGCTATATAAAAGAAAAATGTTTGAAGTAATAAAGGCCAGCTGTTATAGTATTACTTACTTGTTAGGACAGTATTTCAAATGCCTATTGTATTCTTTTATCTGCGATTACAGTACTTTGTGAAGCCTCAGTTGCTGCAGCACCAACCTATAATTATGATCGTTCAATCAATATTATAGATTTAAAAAATAAGTAGCTTTTCTTCTCTTCCTTATCTTGTAATCAGAGCAACGTTCAATTTGTACACACAGACATGCTCTTGACGTCCATGAGGTTTTTCTTCCTTCTTTCAGTACCTCACCCCAGCTCATCACAGGATTGCACCAGTTTCATTCAAGGTGGGAAAATGCCTACCTCATCAGGAAAAAAATAAATGATCAACAACAAACCAATGAACCGAGTTACCAGAACAAGCAGTATATCAAAACCCAGCTGGGAATAGCAGAAAACAGCTTTCAGCCCTGATACACCTTAAGAAGTGCAGACTTTAGACACCAAAGAAGAAAACATGTACCTGCTCTTGGCTGTATCCATCCCACTTTTGCGAGAAAATACACCTTGTCCCCAAGCAGATTTGTATCTCCTCCACATGAGCAGACCACAACACCTCACAAAAAGCCATGGTCCTCCCTTCCTGTCACCCATGGGTCCCCCAGCTCACACTGGTCCCCTTGCAAGAGCCTTACACGAGGCACTGAAAGTGTTGTCCAGTTCCTTAGATTGCTTTCCCCAGTTCCTTTAATTAGAGGTTGCAGTTGCTGAACAAGAGAGCAGGCTGTTGCTCACCAGGAGAGTTGTCACTGCAATCAGGAAGGGAAGGCAAAAGCTTCCACCTTCACTTGAACAGGAAACGAAGTAATTCAGTGGTTGATGAAGATGCCCAGTCTCCTACGTATCTGGTTCCTGGGATGAGAATCTCAAGCACCTAAAGGTGCAAGATTTATCGTGTTTTTCCTCTGACTAGCGACACTCCCCTATGGAGTGGCACACATATATATGTACACAGCTGCGATAAAGAGAAGTTTATATTCCAGTTTTTCTTTTACCAGATACAACAGTAAAGCCCTGTGCCAAACTACCTCTTCTTTGAAGCTTGTAGATACTAAATATTCAAGACAACTATTCTTTAATAAATTTGATTGAAATAGGCCACTAAGCTTTACAGTTTTTTATGTATAGAAACATGTAATCTCTTCAGGCAGATAAGGAGTTGGCTGGCAAAAGTCTCCACTGTTGCTAGAATTTATCATTAGAATTTGTCATCACCCTTCCCTTGAAGACCTGCTTGCCCGGCAGATGAAACAGCAATGCAGCTTAAGCAGCTTGCTTGCTCTGGCTGAAAGTAATCCACCAAACCAGCCTCTGGTGGCAACTGCAGCTTGCTCTCTCCCTTCTCTGCCTCCATTTAAATGCAGTGCATTGCTCTGGTATCTCAAGCACTGCACGTCCGAATGTCCTTGGGGCAAGTAATCTCAGAGTGCCCTTGTTAAGTAGTCTGCCTATGAACTTTGAGACAGTGTACAATCTGTTTTATAAGACATGCACACTCCTTGGTGAAGACTATATTTGTGTCTAACAAGGTGGAGGCCAAAAGAAAAGTTTAACAGCTTGCCCCATCTCCCTAGGGATTCCTCTTCTCTTGGTTAGTACCTCAGGAGCTGTACAACTTCTCCTCTCCTCCTTCACTGTGCTTTCAACACTGAATATACCAAAACCCAGGCAAGAAATTACAACCTGGATGACAATTGGCTCATGAAGTACTGGGGTAGACTCTCAGCTGGGATAAGCAGGCATAGCTCCATGTGGCCTGTCAGAGCTACGTTCATCTGCATTATCTGCAGATTCATCTGCAGCCTTCAGAGAGTGGAAAAGGTTCTTTAATGAAGAGAAGACAAAGGCCATGGCCAGTATATGGAGCCTCCCTCCCTTCTGCCCAGCTAGGTAACAGATTCCTTTAGTCTCCCCAGTAAATTCACACTTTAAGCTGTCCATTGTGAAATGTTATCTGAGGTTCTACTATAATACCTATTATTCTATTGCTGAATCATACTCAGCACATCAGATTTAGGGAAGTCAGAAAAGAGAGGTGAAGTCAAGGAGGAAGCAGCACAGGATGAGGGTCAGGAGTTGTGCACCAAAGACTAGGTTCTGCCTAGAGTTATTTAGCCCAGTCTGGCTGCAGATGAAGGGAAATCTGGCTTTGTGAAAAGCGTTGAAACATCTTTTTTTTTTGTGTCAATGATATAAATTTTCCTATGTCATACAGATGCTTGTTGGGTAAGCAACATTTACTAGGGTGGTACTTATTTCTTTATCGTCATTATCATCTGTGTGCTCATAAACCCAGAATGGTACCATAAAAGGAGGATTTTAATGCTGATGGAAACACAGTTGGATATCAAGATTATGTAGCGAAATTCCCATATACATGGATTCCGCTTTCTGATTGAACAGAAGGTAGTTACTTTTGACACTCTGAAGCAAAAAAGGGACGCCCTACTGTAGCTTGAAATTATGAAGTGATGGGATAAATCTGAGATATTGCCCCTAACTAAATGGTAATATGGGGCTCTTCACATAGATGTGAATTTTGCATAGGCAACTGAATGGATAAAATATTTAGGGGTGGGAATAAAAAGAAACCTGAATAAAAGAGCCAAATTTAATTTAGAAACAGGGATAAGTATGATAAAAATGGATATAAGCAGATGGAACAGACTGAAACATCTCTCTGGGGAAAGGTTAATATTGTTAAGATGAATAACCTAAACTACTGTATATTTTTAGCTCCTTAGCAGTATACACATCATATGGTTTCCAGTAAGGTGGTGCTGTTGGTTTACTCTCAAAGTTAGGTTTCTTTTTTGGTGAGTTTACAAGATCTAGCATTACCAAAAGTGTGTTCCATCTCAAAGAATGATTGGGGAATGTTTCATTTGTTTCAAAACAATTCCTCACAATGTTTGCTATCCAGAGAGTACAGCACCATGACGGGATAAAAACTATAGGTTAAAGAACTAGAAAGCTAAGTAAAAGAAAAAATAAGTGGATTTTTTTCCCCCATTCTCTTGTCTTTGTTTTTCAGAGGCATCAAATTCTGCTGCCACACCATCCGACTTGGTGATTCTCCACTGGGCCTTTGAGCAAGTTCTCCAAATCTTGCATCTAGCCCTGCAGTGCACAACTAATGCAGGCAGAGCCTCTGACATGATCTCCTCAGCACAGTTTGCCTGTGTTCTAGGTAAGCATGTTTTCCCTTTTTTCTTGATGCTTTGTGGTAGAATTTAGGCATCCTAGGCAAAGGATGTATTTCTTTGACTCAAGAAGCATAAGAACTGGTGGAAATTTAATAGCTGATACCCCTGACATCCCCAATGCGGCCAAAACACCCAGGGGTTTTGATCCCCCTCAAAATTCCACAAATCCTTGGCTTTTCCTGCTGTGATTCCAGTGCCCAGAGCTTCTGCTCAGCAAAGCTACTAGTAAGGTAAACATGTGCCTAAAGGTAAATTTGGCCATAAATGCTTTCCTGACTGAGGAAGGTAGGTAGAGTAAAAAACATGGAAATGCAAAGGTTTCTCTGATCACATGGAAGCACACAGAAAACATCCGATTTTAATCTCTAATACTAGACTCCACAGATTCATAGTGCTGTGTTTGTGAGGAATTATTCCTGATTTACCCATGTGCATAATCTTAAAACAGATTCCAAATCCGGTATAGAAACTGTGGGTCCAGTTCACCCCTGTACTACTTTATTTTGACACCTGTATCAACCTACTGACACCAAGAGACTAAGATGGGCACAATGAGCAAATACCCTAATTAACCTCTTGGATACTGGCTTTGCTGTCCCTCTTAACTTGTGGTTTTCTTAGAGAAAACAGACTAATGAAGTTTGAGATTGTCCAGTTCCACAGTCTGAGTGGATTCAGAGGAGGAGACACTGTTTTGGTCTGCCTATGTTTTGAGTTTCAGTTTTGCTTTGCTCATAATATGCAAAAATAAGTTTTTGAACAGGCAAATGAAGGTTTTTCCTCTACTTCCAATGCTGTCCCTATCCTTCCTACCCTACTCACCTTTTTCAATCAAAGAAATAGCATGCAATCACTGATCTTCTTGTATTTTAAAACAGGGTTATAGACTGTAGTCTGGTTTTATATAAGACTACTTTTTACCTCTTTGGTAATGCATTTCTTTCCACCTTTTCAGTAACTCCAGAGCTGAGTGAACCAGACAACAAATATCACAATCACGCAAATGTGTTACTGCCTGTCTGGAGAAACAGTTATCATAAGCACCTACCAAAAGATCACACTTCATTAAGTACCTGTATAATGCACTAAAGAAGATTATATGAACATGCACCTATGGTAGGGAACTTATAAATACTCAGAGAAAATGCACACACGCCTATAGAGGCTATCAAAATCATCTTCTGCTTGTAATAAAAGTGTGTCTGAAGCTGGCAGCAATATGTCAATCAAAATCACCTGCTGCACAGAGTGAGAAGCGCGTGAAGTCTGTATTACTCAAATCACCACAGGGTAAAATGGGGTTTACTTGCCTGTCCTGTCCTTTGCTGCAGCGGCTAAACACCTTTCTCTCACCCTCCGGGGTGGAACAGCAGACTTTGCCAGCTGTCCCGTCAGTCAGAGCTTTATGAGAGCATTGGTCCCATGCCTTAGATTTCAGCGGGACAAGCTCAGAATGAGTCTGCTGACCACACATTTGTGCCCAAGGTAAAGGAAAGACAGACAGACTTCATATTCACAGAGCCGCTGCACAAAGGTGTTCAGATCTTTCCACTGCTCTTAATTTCCTGCTGAAGGAAAGCAGTCACTTCATTGAAGGTGAAGGAAAACACAAGGTGTATCTTACCTCAGATATTGCTGGGATCAGTATGATAAAGTTAATTACTTGGCCACCTGAATTCAATACATAAATCATAAGATAGCTTGGTTGACTTGTGATTGGTAATCTATTATAAATATATTTATTTATTCGTATTTGTGTCACTAAGAAATGTGCATGCTTTTGGGAGAAAAAAATAATCGTACTTGGGTTTAGTTACTCTTATTTATACTAATATATGCAGATTTAAACAGTTTATGTGGAATTTAAAGATAAATTGCATCAGGTTCTCCAGATGCTGGAAATAACTAACTTTGCCTGTCCTCCAGCATTACTGTTTGTTTATCATTTCAAAGTTCACAAGGTAATTGCCTCATTATCTGTTCATCTAATTTCACAGAGAAATGACAATCCCTAGCTGCTGAGGTCATGGCCCATCAAAAATTATACTGTCTCTAATTTTATATCTGATCTCTGGTAGATCTTAATTTGCTTATCTCAGTTCTCATATATCGACTAAATTGCTGAATTCTATTAAAATCTCCACCAGCTGCCCAAGATTTAAGACTGAACTACTGAATTGAGACTTATTGAATTATTAAGACATTATTGCCAATGTGAGCCAGTAAAGTAATAATTAAAATATACAAGATTAATATGCCTTTTAGTTTCCTGTATACCATTTGAATTCAATCTGAATGTGGCTCTGTACACACATACATAAAATATCCTGTCACCTCAGTTAGCATGACAAAATCACGTCTCTGTAAATTTTTTTCCTTTATACAGTCACAATGATTTCAGTTGCAAGAGCTTTGATAAATAAAGGTAATTTTTTTAAAGTTGTATATTTTCCTATATAACGCTTCAAATTGAACCTTCTGAAATTTTATTCAGCTGTAGATCACTTTCTCTGGAGAGTTATACTTAATACTGAATTAAGCTTCCTACTCTAATCTCCAAGTGTGTCCGTGTTCCCTGCACAAAGAGAGTGGCAGGTGATGATCACTCTTGGATTCAGCGTTTCCATCTTTGGCACAGATGCCACATTTCTGTTCCTGGAAGAGGGAAGGAGTTTGCAGAAGCACACAAAACAAGTATTAATTAATCCCTGTTGGCCTATCATCGCTTGGTCATTGGGAATGTTGTGGTTGGGCCATGGACAGGGAAACCAGGACCAGGAAATCTGACCTGTTCACAACCCCCTTCATCCTCCTGCATCCTCACCAAGTGAGACTGTTTACCACTAAGAGTTCCCACTTGAATAGGTAGCTCCCTAGAAGTGTTATTTTATGCTGCTACCATACCACAGTGCTAAATACTATACTTCTCTACTTCCTCTCTTTCCACAAACCTCTTGCTTCTGACAGCAGTTACATCTCAGCCACCACTGGGATCCCAGCAGTTAAAAGCACTATCAGCATAAGTGAGAGGCAGTGGTAGTTGTTATGTCTTCACTACTCACAAATCTCTAAATTTGGAGACAAGGGTATTGCAGCTAGATTTGTGGTCCTTATGCCTGTTGACCAGTGCCTCTGCTTCGCCACTTTGTCACAGCAAAACTAAAGTACATCTCTGTAAAAGATTGTTTCCTTTCTGAAGAGCAGGTTCCCAAGGTGACATGCAGCTTTATCATGCAGCCTACTAGAGCGCAAAGGTAGTCTCTAAACGGAAGATGTAATAGAGAAAACAGATCTTCTAAATATGCCCAGAAAGACTGATTCTTCACTGGAGGAAAGATTTAACTTCTCATTAGCATTTTTCTTACAAGGCAGAAATACACTCAAAGAATTTTGGAATTTTGGAGCATTCATCACCAAATGAGGAATAAAAAAAAAAAGCGACAAAATATGCTTACCAGCAACTCCCACAGTGCTGCTAACTGAGTGTGCGTGGAAGGCAAGAGATGATTAATCACAGGGCTGAAAGATCAGGTTTTCATAAGCTGTTTTAGATATCCTTGGTACTTCATCATCAGCTCGGTACTGTGCAGCAGAAAGGAAAGTCAGGCATCAGAATCAACACACCCTGAGGTCACTTGCGTCTCATGCTTTGTTGGAGGTAGAACTTTGATCACTTTTGTTCTTGTAAGTCATTTGGCAGTTTGTTCAAAATCTGGCACTGACTCACTTTCTGTCTGTCACTTCACTTGTGCGTCTCTCTAGTGATAGCCCTAGAAGTACTCCATCACGATGCTTTACATTCAGGGTTTTCTGAAGCTTGGCTTGTTTCATGAAAGCAAGGAGATGTTGCTACATGCTAGTTTGGGGAGGTGGGGGGGCACGGGACACACAAAGGAATGGAGGGAAAATATACTCCTGTGGCAAAGTGTTATTTGCATCACATGTTGGTGCTCTGGGTAAGGAACTGAAATCCTGTCACTGTGACTACAGGATAGGAAGAAGCGCAAAAGAAATCAACAGCCCATCTGCAAAGGGTAGAAGCTATTACAGAAAGGCACATGGGAGGTTACTGAAGTAATAGCACATGGTACAATCACCTCAAGGAGGCACTGAGACTGTATGGTCAATTTGCTGTGGTTTTAGATAGGATGTGCTGTATGCCAGCTTTTGTAGTGTTCTGCATTTAAAAACCTTAAGCACGGCCCTAATAGACTGTGTACAAAATATAACAACTATATTTCCCCCTTTCCCTTGCTACCACAGTTTGGACCAGGCCTAACATGAAGACAAACCAAGCTTTTAAGGGAATCATGAGGGAAGGCTCAGATAAAATTTGCATCCCACAAAGCAGAATACATGTAGAGAGCTTATCAATAAATCATTTTAAGCTTCAGGCTTTTCCTCTTGGGTCCATTCTTCAGCTCTGTAACATGGCTCATAATTAAAGCAAAGCAAAACAAAATTCCACCCGGCATTTGTGCTTCACCTTTATAACAAGAAAGAGGTTTTCAGCCTCATGGAAGTCTCATTCATTTGTGCTTGAAGCTATACCGTACAGGGAAATATGTCTAAAATAAAGGCAGATTTGAATGCATCTTCCCTGAATACCATCTTCCAGAGCATCTAACAAGGGACTCATTCCATAAGAGTATTTAATGAAAACTGGGTGAATGTATGTGGACTGGGAATCAATTTCTTTTTTGCTTCAAACTGTTTATGCGCAAATATTCATTTCTATTAACATATTCCTTAATGGAAGGCATTTGGCAACTATTTTGGACATACTATTTTTCATGTCAGCGAACTTTTCCACTTTGTCTGCTTGCTCTTCATGGTTCACAATTAGTCCTAACTTACCAGTTAATATTTGTGATTCCTGATTAAATATACGAAATTTTTAAACAAAAGACAACAAAATAAATAGCAAACACTGAATTAATTAATAACAAACACCACACTTCTGGTAAGAACTATTTGATGAAAAAAATCACCCTCACCAAGAAATCATGAATCATCCAGAATTCATGAACATTTTCAAGAGTATCTGGCGGTTGTTACAACGAACAAATAATACGGCTAAAGAACAACTGCAGAATGAAGGAAGCCAATTTATTCAGAATTCTTTTGATGAACCTACATTTCCTTCATCCAGTATTTATTGTCCCATAAGGATCTTCTTCCCCCTGTTACAAAAAGTTTTGAAATACCTTATTTCCCCTCACTCTGGCCTCAGACAATTACAAACACACACAATGTTAAGCCTAGCACAACACAAATCTTCAGAATCTGCTTTTATGTTACATGAATAATGTGGTATAGGTCTTCTCAGCAATGTGCACTTTCTTTAGAGGCGATGAGTCTGTCTATCTGCTACCTCACCGACCTGCTAGTTACAGTTTAAGTAGTCTGCTACTTACATCAAGGGTCCTGGTTAGCAGGCTGATGAAAACCCTTTTGATTGTACTAGGAGCTTGAAAAAGCAGGCAAGCAACTCCAGCACCTGGTGCCTCCTCTTTGCTTCACCTATATCTTCTGTTTCACAACATCTGGTTGTCCTTTCACTCTTACAGTTTAATAGAGTGTGAGAAAAGACAGAGGCTAAGGATTTTTGTTTGTTCTTCAAATTTTTCCTTCTTTTGACAGGTTTTTCTGCCCTGAGATTACTTTTTTTGGAAATCAGTGATCATAACAATACATAAAAACATAAAAAATACATACTGAGTTAGACAAAAGGTCTATGTAGCACCTGCCTCTAGTCATATGCTAATAGCTAATGCCCAAGGAAGAATTACAGGGAGGCACATAGCAACAGTGGCCCAGCATCCTCTCCTAACCTCAGGTGCTAACTGCTTCAAGGACTTCCTCAAGCGGATATGGTGCCTTTAATATTTAATAACCTTAATTAATGTCTCTTCCAGTAACACACCCAATTCCTTTTCAAACTGAGAACTTTGAGTGTCCATAGCACCCTGCGGCCAGGCACTCCACAGCTCCACTACAGGCTGTGCCACGGGGCAGTGCTCTGTTTTGATTTCAACCCGATCTGTGCTAGTTTTATTTGATGCCCTGTGGTCCTTGTATACACAAAGCTTTTATTCCTGTAAAAACAAATATTGGCTGGCTTTTCTATAACAATATCAGATCACAAAGCATGTTGTCAATGAGGTCATTGGCATCTCTGTATTATCAAAGGCAAACAGAGATCACAAGAATGGGCTGGGCAGAGGCGATAGCAGGGCTACAGCAGAGACATCCTGCCTGGTGCTCCAAGTGAGGGCTGTAACTGCTGCCTTTCAGCATTCATTGTGCTTACAGCCAAAGAGAGTCTCCCCAGTGTTGGCCCTCTCCTCAAAGCACACAAATTCCAAACCTCATTAAAATAACAACGTACATTTATCTGCCGGGGAGGAGGCCAGGCTGTCTCAGGTCCTCTCAGGATGACTCTGGTTGCCTTGCAGACTGGAAAGCACTGCAGGGAAGAGCCTGCTCCTTGCAGAGGAGACAGCAGAGACACCTAAACCCACTTAAACATGGGCAGGACTCCATCTGTCAAAACTTCTGGGTGGTGAAGCTGACAAAGACCAGATCCTATGGGTTAAAGCATTAGCTATGAAATAGTCCAGATCCTGAAAAGACTCCACTAGGACTGTTCAGCTGAGCAAAGGTAACCTGCACACAGGGCTCTCAGAGCCTGAATACATATGAAATCTTCAGAGAAGGGTCATCACACTTCTCCGCATTCAAAGACTGCCAGATACGTCCTCTGACAACGTAAAGTAGCAACTAACGTTATTCAGCCTCAGATCTGACTGGAAAAATTCCAAGGGTAAGTTTTTCAAAACCTGCAAAGTATCATTGTTTGAAATGAAATGTCTCGCCAAAGCAGAGAGCTGGTTGCAGCATATTTGGGATGCTGTCAATGGCCAGAGCAAAAGAGGCCAAGCAAAAAAGCACCATAGCAGAGCCAGTAACCTTATGATTAAGCCACAGGAAAGACTTAGGTATTTTCCCCTATTCTGAATTGGGGAGGAGACTTGTACCAGCATTTCCTTAGTAGCCAGGATATCGCCTGCTCTGTGAACAGAAGCTCTGTTGCTGGCAATTGTTTTTCATGAGATGCTGAGATTTGGCTCAAAGGACAGCAAGTGGGCCAAGACTGAATTAGAAAATCAGGTAGTAACTCACACATCCTTTAAGTCATTCAGGCTCAAATACTTTCCTTATTCTTGGGAAAAAACCACTACCTTTCTGCATGGGTTTTAAGTAGTTAATTGTAAGCCATCAAAAGAAGATATTCCTAAATAAACATGAGCCATGCCAGTCAGTGTTGTATATTAAAATCAAACAGTTCCCACTGTGTGCACATAGTGTAATATTACTGAAAAAGTGTCAAGGGATGGAGATCCTACAAAGCATCATTATATCCCCTTGATAAGGTGTCGCCTATTTAATTTCTCTAGGATTTTGCTGTTGGAAGTGTTATTGCTCTGATTAGGCCTGTTTACATGTTGGCCATTTTCTGCACATTCAAAGATGAACATGTTTTGGAAATCTATGATTAAAGCTACTTGCCTTAACTTAGATGTTGATACTACTTGTGATGTAGTGCCTGCCATAATTTTAAGGTATTCCCTGCAGAGATAAATCTGGAGGAAATGAGTATTTTATTCAGAGCTTGCCATGGAAAATTGCAAATGCATAAAAATCAATCTTTAAAACTTAAACTATATGAACAGTGCGGCATCTTAATTCTATACAGTTTTGTGGAATTTGTTTTTATGTAGATTACACTTTGTCTCGTTAACTACCACCACATAAACAACTTCATTAGTATTCTGAAAGATTGTCTTAATAAAACAAGTATATAACATTGTGTTCCTTTATCTGTGCACAGCAATCACTATCATTTTAATTTTATATGCAACTATTGCTGCCATATTGCTATGCTTGGACCAGATTCTGCTGCTTCTGTGCCCTTGAAAACAGTCCCAGTAGTCTGGCTGTAAATCGCAAAGAAAAGATTTTGCACTTGGATAAATATCACTTGGATGGTCAGAAGGCAAGAATAACTAATTTTTTACTACTGTCTCTGAAGCTAAAAGGCACTTTAGTGCCCAGGCAAGTGCTTCTGCTCTTCGGGGCAGGTGGAAACAGATAAATCAATTGCAAAAATTCAGCAGATCTTCTCAGCCAATTCACATGAGCAAGGTCTATTCCACTAACTGGAAGCCATAAAATCCTGCTCTATGCCTGCACAGAACTAATTGGTTTGAAGCAAGTTTCATGCATTTTTCATTTTAAACAAAATCTCTGAAGTCTCATAAATCTAGGTTTACCATGTTCATAAAGCTACAGACCTCCCAATTTGTACTCTAATTATGTTTTGTTATTGTTATTATCTGCTTATTCTTGCTATGAATGTTTTTGTATCACTCGAAATTGATGCTAATACTCCCTGACATACAGCCTGACATATATTAAGAATGCAGAAAATGAAATGACAGAACTAATTAAAAATCCATCTGTTCAGTTAATTTAGAGGTGTGCCAAACAGTTCAAATGAGACTTGGTCAGCACCAAATCACATCCACCTGTATCATTTGCTTAGTAGTTACTGTCCTGAATAATGTTATTTCCTTAGAAACACTCCTACTACTCAGTTCAGAGACTGCACACTGAGCAGTGAGAGCATGAAAAACACAGCTATTACTCTTGAACAGAAATACTACACATAAAAATGTAGTATAAGCCTACTAAATGAAAAAAAAAGACATATGAGAAAATGCAGTACATCATGTTGACTCACTCCATTAATTGTAATGACTGTGCCTCCAAGACACGGAACAATCACATCAGTATTACCTATAGAGATATTGCAGCTCTCTATCCAGGAAAAATTTCCCCCTTAATGTCAATGGTCTGTGCTTTTCTCTCCTGTAAGCCCATCAAAGTTAATAGAGTTGTACCAAGAATGCATTTGGTCCCATCTGATTATGGCACACTGAACATGTTATCTTATAGCCTGGCTGCTGTGTTATTGCTTTACATGCAAAAAACATAATAATTCAAAAAGCATTCAGCTGGCAAGCTAGATCTTTTTTTCTTTCAAAAAGAAAGGAAAATAAGCATGTCTCAGTCTGGTGAGCAGCGGTCTGTTACGTGGCAAACCTATATTATCACAGATTAGATATATTTTGCCTGTACCAAGGAAATTTTGCTGGAATAAGAAAAGCATCTATATGTAAAATAAGCTACTCAGCGTTTTCTACCTGCTTGTTCTGCAGTCAGCCTCCCTCCAGTATGTACCACTTGGATTTGTATTCCAGACTCCAGAGAAGGCAGTGTGTGAGTACCCCCACGCACAGAGGGACTCCCTTAGCCGGTCACTTCAACTTTTGAAAGCTGCAAGCAGCGGACAACTTCAGAGAGTTTGAAGCATACAGCTTCAATGGAAGTCAAAGCAGACAGCAGCCACCTGCTTTTAGCATGAAACTAACAAAACAGCCATTAATGAACAAGAAAAGCAGCAGTTTCAAAGACACAAACCAAGTATTTCTCACCTTAAAAAGCTCTTCTGTGCTCAGCATGGTTTCATGTCATTATTTTTGTTACTGTTCTTCAGCTCCTAATTTTGTTTACACGGAGTGGCCTTCTAGTATGCTCAGGAATCTGACAAGCAATGAGCAAATGAATGACCAAGTGCAAAGACTCTGCAAGCTGCAGTAGAGCCAGGAAGGGGAAGCCCATCAGAACCAAAACCTCAGGGGTATCAGCTTCCATGGACAGACAGGGAGTCATTCATGGTGCAACTTGCATATTACCTTCCTAATCGTGGACATTATGAAGCACCTTCACAGATGCACACCCTTTGGCATGCTTTTCTGCATCGCTACAGTCAAGAGAATAAGCACCAAATCAGAGCAACCATGGGAAGGGAGGAGACAGAACAGAGCTGGCTGAGGGTCGTAGAGTCAGTGTGAGCAAACGCAACCCAGAAGACCCTGAGGAGGGGATGGGATTTCTTTTACTGACAGAGAGAGAGATCTGGGGTCTTTAAAACTCATTACTTCACAACAGCAGGGAAGGCATTAAGAGAAAACTGAGCAAGAGAGATGAACAAAAAAGCTTGGACAAGCTAAAGTAGACAGGGAGATGGGAAGCATGACCCTACCAAGGTCCCTGAGTGAGTGAGAACACACCTGCTGGCAATTCTTCAGCTGCAGTGAGATTATTGCTCTTCTGTTTATTCCAAAATCACTAAGGGGAGCATATGTCTCTAGCTATATTAAGCCTGCAAAAAGCATGATGTCCTGTTCTATAAAAGTTTGTGTTAGGGAGAGGGTAGTTCATTTCAGAAGCATCCACTGAGCCATGAAGCAACATGCCAGAAACCATATTTCACTCATTTACTGGGGTACTTGTTATTGTATGTTCAGCTGATGTCTGGGGTAGCAGGAAGGTGACTCTGCACAGAGGTGTAAGAGACAGGCTAGTGGAAAATGCTGTACTGATCTCAATGTGGGATCTGATCAGCACTTTAGTTACCTTCTATTTTCAACAGAAATCATAATTTATCATCCTGTTCATTGACAGCAGATGTCTCACAGCTGATTTATATTTCTCACTAGAATATATTTAAACTCCAGCAACTCACTGGGAGGGGTTGGAGGGGTGAGGGAATATCACTATTATTGACTAACAAAGCACCAGTTGCTAAAACTCTAGGTTCCAAAAAATGTAATGATCTATCAGTCATCTGACAAATATAGCATCTCAACTTGCCCTCTGTGTGTAATGTGGATTTTTTGGATTGAAAGGGACAGATTTGCTGGGTGCTGCTGCCTTTGGGACCATTTTCTTAAACAGTCCTATGGGAATCTCGTCTAAAGTTATAGTTATATGCTGGTGTTTCCAGTACAAGCCATAGCTCCTACTATACAGTCAAGTACTCTTGGGATTTCCACAGTAAAGGACATAAAGTTGTGACCCTAAATAATACTTTCCGGGCTTTCTCTGCACAATTTTGGGGCAGAGCTGACCCAAGCCAGTTCTTATATACCCACACCAAGAGCCAGCTGTAGGAGCATACGGCTGGGCTGTAGGAGACTTTTAGAGCAGGATCTTCGTCCTAAGCACTGAAATTCAGGGAGGAGTTCTTTAACCACGAGGAAACAGGGAAGGCACTGAGTCTGCACTCTCAGTGCAGACTTCGCTGTTCATGTATGATGTTAATGACCTTATGTGGGAGAAAACATACTGACTCCATTTTGGCCAGTGGGGTAGAAGAGAAGGGCGGCACAGGAGCTTGCTCTCCTGCCTTGTGCATGAGCATTCCACCTGGGAGGCCCTTTTCCGCCTCTGACATTGTCTGAAACCCACTTCGAGAAGCCCCAAGTCTGAGGACGATGCAATCATTACTATTTTAGCCCAGAAAATTAGTAGATTTATAGAGTGGTTGTAAATCCATTAAACATTCTGAAGAGACAGATTCATGCCAGTTGAGTGAAGAATTGAGTTGGGTTCATTTATCATATTATTCTCTGCACATTATTTTAATGTTTAAATATCCAGGAAAAGTTATTTTCCTAAATTGGTGGAATTACCGTGCATTTTTGAAGCACAGGTGTACAGTATGCATATCTTTATCCTTCATACATTATTGACATTGCTTCACATTTCTACAGTCCGCAATGGCCTCAAATCCAAGTTTCTCATCCTCATCTCAATATATTTATACTGCAGTCTAAAAAAAAAAAAGTCTTGATGGTACTGTTATTAAATGTTAGATCCAATTTAACATTTACTCGCTGAAACATTTTTATAGCAGCAAATAGTTTTTTTTCTCTTTATTTATGCAGCATTTTGCCTAATGAGCTAAAACTTACTGATTCATTTTTATTTTACTGAATGAAGATGTACACTTCGGTAACCCAACTGCTGTTCTGTTATGCTGTTGTGTCACTGAAAGACAGGACATACTTACCAACAATGAAGAAAGGGTGGGTTGTAACAAAGCAATAGGACCCTTCTTTCTCCCTCGGTGTTCTGTGTCAACAGTAACTGGAAGAGAAATTCTTATTCCCAGATGCATATTAAATCTTTATATAAAACCAATTTCTGTGGTTAGTTATAATTTAGCTCTAAAACAAAGCCCTGACACTAATCACTTTTACAAATCCTTTTTCTAGGGCTTGAGTCAACTCCCTTTGAAGTCAGTGGAAGTCTTTGAATCTACTGAGAGCTAGTTGAGGCCCTAAAATTATAAGCAGGACTTGGTTGATTTGATTTTAAAAAAAAAAAAAAAGGTACTTGTTATTGTATGTTCAGCTGATGTCTGGGGTAGCAGGAAGGTGACTCTGCACAGAGGTGTAAGAGACAGGCTAGTGGAAAATGCTGTACTGATCTCAATGTGGGATCTGATCAGCACTTTAGTTACCTTCTATTTTCAACAGAAATCATAATTTATCATCCTGTTCATTGACAGCAGATGTCTCACAGCTGATTTATATTTCTCACTAGAATATATTTAAACTCCAGCAACTCACTGGGAGGGGTTGGAGGGGTGAGGGAATATCACTATTATTGACTAACAAAGCACCAGTTGCTAAAACTCTAGGTTCCAAAAAATGTAATGATCTATCAGTCATCTGACAAATATAGCATCTCAACTTGCCCTCTGTGTGTAATGTGGATTTTTTGGATTGAAAGGGACAGATTTGCTGGGTGCTGCTGCCTTTGGGACCATTTTCTTAAACAGTCCTATGGGAATCTCGTCTAAAGTTATAGTTATATGCTGGTGTTTCCAGTACAAGCCATAGCTCCTACTATACAGTCAAGTACTCTTGGGATTTCCACAGTAAAGGACATAAAGTTGTGACCCTAAATAATACTTTCCGGGCTTTCTCTGCACAATTTTGGGGCAGAGCTGACCCAAGCCAGTTCTTATATACCCACACCAAGAGCCAGCTGTAGGAGCATACGGCTGGGCTGTAGGAGACTTTTAGAGCAGGATCTTCGTCCTAAGCACTGAAATTCAGGGAGGAGTTCTTTAACCACGAGGAAACAGGGAAGGCACTGAGTCTGCACTCTCAGTGCAGACTTCGCTGTTCATGTATGATGTTAATGACCTTATGTGGGAGAAAACATACTGACTCCATTTTGGCCAGTGGGGTAGAAGAGAAGGGCGGCACAGGAGCTTGCTCTCCTGCCTTGTGCATGAGCATTCCACCTGGGAGGCCCTTTTCCGCCTCTGACATTGTCTGAAACCCACTTCGAGAAGCCCCAAGTCTGAGGACGATGCAATCATTACTATTTTAGCCCAGAAAATTAGTAGATTTATAGAGTGGTTGTAAATCCATTAAACATTCTGAAGAGACAGATTCATGCCAGTTGAGTGAAGAATTGAGTTGGGTTCATTTATCATATTATTCTCTGCACATTATTTTAATGTTTAAATATCCAGGAAAAGTTATTTTCCTAAATTGGTGGAATTACCGTGCATTTTTGAAGCACAGGTGTACAGTATGCATATCTTTATCCTTCATACATTATTGACATTGCTTCACATTTCTACAGTCCGCAATGGCCTCAAATCCAAGTTTCTCATCCTCATCTCAATATATTTATACTGCAGTCTAAAAAAAAAAAAAGTCTTGATGGTACTGTTATTAAATGTTAGATCCAATTTAACATTTACTCGCTGAAACATTTTTATAGCAGCAAATAGTTTTTTTTCTCTTTATTTATGCAGCATTTTGCCTAATGAGCTAAAACTTACTGATTCATTTTTATTTTACTGAATGAAGATGTACACTTCGGTAACCCAACTGCTGTTCTGTTATGCTGTTGTGTCACTGAAAGACAGGACATACTTACCAACAATGAAGAAAGGGTGGGTTGTAACAAAGCAATAGGACCCTTCTTTCTCCCTCGGTGTTCTGTGTCAACAGTAACTGGAAGAGAAATTCTTATTCCCAGATGCATATTAAATCTTTATATAAAACCAATTTCTGTGGTTAGTTATAATTTAGCTCTAAAACAAAGCCCTGACACTAATCACTTTTACAAATCCTTTTTCTAGGGCTTGAGTCAACTCCCTTTGAAGTCAGTGGAAGTCTTTGAATCTACTGAGAGCTAGTTGAGGCCCTAAAATTATAAGCAGGACTTGGTTGATTTGATTTTAAAAAAAAAAAAAAGCCCACTTATATTAGCTTCACTTATACACAGCACTAAAACTTTCAAATAACAGCCTTCTAATAAAAATCTTAATTTCTAAAAACATGTGAGCCTAATTATTATTCATCTGAACCTGCATGCTGTGCTACCTCTTGCAAGGCTTTCTGCCTCATATATCATGTTATAATTAGTAAAGTGGGAAAACACATTCATCTCCTCTTCAAAGCAAAAAAAAAAATACACTTTAATCTTAAGTGCATCATAACTGGTAAGAGGAAAAATAGGGTGGGGGAGGTATCTGAGGAGTACCTCAAGGATTTTGCATAGGCAACCATTTCGGTAGGGAATCATTGCAGCGTAGCTTTTTGCTGTATTATTGTTGGGGAAAATAAAGGAGAGAGATAAGAAAAGGAGCACAAGGACCAGCATGAGGATAGAGCATCAAAATGGGGAAAATCACTCCATATGGAGGAAACCTGCTCTCCCTGTCTTTTAGGAACAGAAACCTGAAGGTTGTTAATGGTAATCCTATTGGTCTCACTCATAATGCTGTCTCCCTAACAGAGCCAGCAGGCTGTTGTAACATGGCTTATGGAACCACAGAGAACAGGAACAAAAAAAAAAAATCTTGTTCAAATTAAAATGTGGATGGTGAGGTTGCATTGTGGCCCATAGGATATTCTGAGGGTAAGTGGAAGTCCATTGGTCTAATGTTTGGGAATCCCTGGTTCAAGAGTACCTTCTTGTTGAAAACTTAGTAAGACAAAAATTAAATGCATACTTTTACAGCAATGAAACAGGAGGATGATCAAATCTGTCTCTATAATAGGCTTGAATATGGTCAGTAATTGGAATGTATAAATCACTGGCTGTTGCAATTTGATGATGTTGATTTCTCCGATCTAAATGCGATACTGTAAAAGGATCAATTATATCTGTCTGAGGAATTCTCAATTGGGCTGAATATTTAACAATAAGAGCATCAGGGGATATATATTTTTTTAATAGTGTAAAGTGAATGCAAGCCTAAATACTACCAAAATGGGAGTAAAGAGTGATATGATATGCTTCCCTGGCATCACTTTACTGGGGATCCCAGAATACTTTAAGCAAACACCACCCGAGGCTCCAACCCACAAACTCTTCAAGTTTTATACTGTGTTTCTAGGAAAAATTAACAGTGTTCATTTGAATTCAGGTCTAACCTTGAAAACACAGGAAACTGCCTAGGAGCCTAGCTTAGCTACCAATGGCCAACATTTTTGTTTGAAGTGTCTTTCCCAAACTTAAACACAAAGTTGTCTCAGCTGGAAACAAGATCTAAGCTTTGTTAGTCTTCCCCTTCCATCATGCCAAATCCTGGAACCCAGATGTTAGGGATAGTCCAGAGTTTTCACCTGAATGTGGTTAGTGAGGTTTATTCTGGGCTTTTCCGAAGAAGCAAATGTAGCAGAGACAGCGTACAATGTTACCTTAGCACAGTAGATGAACTGCCTTTTTTACATTGTAGTGAATTGGAAAAGCACCCTTTCTTCATTGTTGGTAAGTTTGTCCTGTCTTTCAGTGACACAACAGCATAACAGAACAGCAGTTGGGTTACCGAAGTGTACATCTCCAGGGACATACTGGGAGCAAAGGTCTAAAAGACAACTAACCACATTATGCAAATCAATCTTTTCCAGCAGGACATAGGACAACATGTATCCTCTGCTTCACTCATCTGACCTGAAAAAAAAACAGGACTAAAAACATTTCTTACCCCAGATGAAGTCCCTATAATAAATTCTCTCTATTCCCAGTCCAGTATTCCCATGAATTATGAAGCTATTCAGCATGGAAGAAAGTCGATTGGACCAACCAGGAGAACTGGAGACCCTTGGTTTGGCTGCACTGACCCAAATTCCCCTTCTGGCTTTAAGCTGCCTATTCTCTAAATGAGTTAATTCATCCAATTCATAGAATCATTTAGGTTGGAAAAGACCTTTAAGATAAGTCTGTTAGTTGGAGTTAGATATTCCTCAGTTATGAACAGTATCCTCACCATACCCATTTCAGGCACTGCATCCCTTACCTCCCATTTATCCTTCAGTCTTGTATAGATGCAACTCAGGCCTCACTATTAATTTAATTCTCTTGTCCTGCATCCAGAGCAGTACCCACAGGGAAACATACAGGTCTCCATATAAATTCCAAAGTCCACCGGGACTGAGTAGATTCTAGGACAAGGGAGCCCAATATTCATTGCTTTAAGCCAAGCCTACCTTTTAGCATTAAAGAAATGGTTGCCTGGCAGCTTCTTAACTAAAAGACCCTTGAGAAACAGATTTTTAAAAATGCTGTAAAAAAAAAATAAATCTTAAAAAACCAAGACATTTGTGTTTATGGAAAGTTCACCAATTATGATTGAGTGTCATCAGTGAAAACTTAAATTGTCAGTGTGGACATACTCAGTTTGCAGCCCATGGAGGAAACTCCTTCAAGCCTTGTAGACAAACCCAAACTAAGCATAAACCAAGTAGGTCAGGATCCGATACTGGTGTAACAGTGGCAGCACAGCATTCTCCAAGAGTGCTTTTTTCAGACAACAGTGAAGCTTAGGTTGAAACATGCAGTGTTAAAAGCATCTGCTCTAGTTTAAAACTAGGTATGGGGACACAGTACCTTTCACAGCAGTACAGTGAAAGGTGGCAACATATGAAAAAAATGCAGCTCCAACAGTGCTTGATTTAAACTGTGAGCATTTCCAAGTATTTAGACCTAAGTGTAAAAAAAAAATCTGAGGAAAAAAAAAAGAAACAGCACAAATGATAAATATGTGCTTAAGCTACTGTGTTCAAGCCTTCTCAAATTCTAGTGATATGTCAGTTTGGGATTTGAGTTCAGCTGAAAGATCCAGAAGTGACAGCATGGGGAGCTATCAGAGACCTGCAGCCACAGCATGAGAGGAGCCTTATGGCTGGTAATACCAAGCAGTGGGCAGGATAAAACATTTGCTGGTGATGCTCACAGCTTTGAATACACTTTTGTTGTAAAATCAGATTAGCATAGTAGTTCTCAAATGCATTTCTTCCTAATAAGATCTCCAGAAACAGCATGACACTGACAAGTGTGCTGACATAGAAGAGTTTCCTACCCACTGCTCCTTCTCAAGGAGATACTTAACTCTGTTGGGAATCAAGGGCTTCTCCATATCTGTTTGCAGTAGGTTAACTATTGATTTTAACTGCTTAAAGTTAACAGAGCTTTAGGAAATTTCATATCGATCTACTAAACAATCATTATTGGTTTTATGGGTACTGTTAAAACATACAGTGGCCAGGTGTCCCAGTCAATACCTATATACTGTTTTCAATTAACTCACTTCAGGGGAAAAAAAAAAATCTATGGAATATATTGCTGGATATTTTGCTAGTCCATGTGTTGACTGCTTATGCAACTGACCAAATCAATTTTTAAAACAATGTAACACAGATGCAAAGTATCATTATAATTCAGGAGGAGTCTTCTAGTATTAACTACTTAAGGCTGCACTAAACATACAAAGCAATGCAAACACCAATAATCTGTTTTAGTTCATTCCCAGTTTCATTTTCTCAAAAGATTATGGTGTACACATATTTGTTTGCACTGCATTGTGGATCCTTCATGGAAAGAGTTCTGAGCTTACCAAGAGGAATTAAAAAACGGTGTTACACATTGCAGAAGCTCTGCCAATAGCAGGAAAGAGGAGATTTGCTCAGTGTATAAAATGTCTACATGGCATGAGGGAAAGGAATCTTAATTTAAAAGGGTTCAATTCCAAAGTATTTTTATTTAAGATATCACATTTCTTTCCTAGTTTTCACAGAAATTATTCTTTGTTACAGAGATGGGAAAAAACCCATCCTTTTCCCCTCATTCAGAGCCACACTATTATTGTCAAAGATTTCTCTTATGGTTTATTTCAGCCTATGAAAGTGTGGCCTGCCAGTTTCACATCAAGCTTATCACAACTGGTACAAATCATTCCTGTCCATCACAGCTGCAATATACCTCAGTCATCCCCTGAAATCTAGAGAGAATGCTTTAATCATTTTACTGACTTCTGCTGGTGTTCTGGCACCGTGGAACTATTAAGAAAAGGAAAAGTTCTACAACTAGGTCAGGTATATTGTTGGCATAGTAAAACAGTTTTTTTAAAATATAGTTTTATTCTACTTTGTGGTTTTGGAAAGTGCTAATGGTACATATTCCAACCTTCAGTATTTAAAAAGCAAGTCCTTCCTATTTTTCTCCTTTCCTTTTGCTAGATCATACATGTTTGGCATTCCATGATGCAAATACCCATAGGTTGCTTCATGATTGGATAACACATCTATTCAGAAGATGTTACTTGGACAATTGGACAAAATCTAACACAACCCTAACCCAAATTTTAAAATAACTAGTTTTCAGAAGATTATTGTATTCACAGGTAAAGCGGGTGATACAGAAGGAATAAACTAAATTAAATATATTTGCCAACACAATTTATCTATTTGAGTTTGGGGAATGGCATTTTTAACTACCTAAGTAAAAAAAAATCCAATTTCTTATCTGCAATGCATTTCGCAAGTGAAAGAGGTGCTGATTTGGTTTATGAGCCTGGAGGAAAACACCACTCCAGTTAAAACCCAGTTAGAAAACACGTATGTGTAAGTTTCATGGAAAAGTTTGTGTTGCCAGCATAAGAAATAAAATATCATGGAATATCAATTTCTTCAGTAACTCAAGGAGAGAAAGAAGTGCAGAAGTGAAGATCCACAGAGCTGACAGTAAATCCTGTAAAACAGTGATTTAGCAAAGATTACTCCCACTTTTTTTTTTTTAAGAGATAAGTTACTAGGGTTTTGATGGCAAATATGAGACATGTTCCAGTAAATTCATCTTGCCTAACTTCCACAGTAAGAAAATGGAAAAAAAGAGAGCTAGCTCCACTAAAGATCTCCTTTAATTCTCTAAGGGTATGATTAGGCATTATATTTCTCTTTTCCGTTGTGTTTTGTGTACATTTTATAGTATCTGCTCTGCAGCTGGCTTTCTTAGCCATTAGATTATCTTCATTTAATGAGGAGCTAAAGTGAACGAAATGATAAAAGCTCTATACCCCATGTTTTCTGTAGGGAGAAGTTGACCATACTGCACAGATCAGAATGCCAAAAAATCAAGCTAACAAAACAGCCATCATCATTGAAAGCTCAGGGTCTATATCAGGGTTTTTATTGACTTTCTTCTTGAACTGAAAACTCGGATCTTGTATTACCTTCTGAGAAGTTCAGAATGGGTGTAGATTTGTCTGTAGCTCAGAAACCAGTCTCAGTGTCCTAAAAATGTGGGAATTGCTTATCTGAAAATAATTACAGCTTTCCATGGCAGATCCAGAAGGCAATAAGGATATCGCTGTCCTGTTAATGTAGGACACCAGTTTTTAAGGCAGCACAACCTACTGATCTCATGATAATGGTTTTTTAAGTTTGTTTTTTGCAATTTTACAACTAAAACATTAATTTTGCTAGGTCTACGGAGAGGAATTTTCAATTAATATCCTAAATATAAAAAAACTAACAAGAGGGAAATAAAAGGACCAAGTAAATTATTCTGGCTTCCAGAGGAAAACAAAGCATGTTAGAGTTGACCAACACCAAAAAAAGGACCAACTTCTTTATTTGTTAGGGTTCCACTCCAAAACAAGCTGATTATATCAGAATTTATAAAACTCCTATTGGAGCTGAATGTGAAGGATGTGAACTGGTTATTGTGGCAAGAGACTTGAATGTTCCAATCACAGCAGACTGCTTTCTCAAAGACAAAGCTTCCAAAGCTCATGATACTTGTGGGGGTTTTATTGCAGTTTGTTGTGTTGTTTTTTATAAAAAAAAACGAAATAACCAAACACACAAACAAGTCCCTAATGATACTCCTATCAAGGTCACAGAAGTTACTGGAGGAAATGCAGGACAGGCCAAAAAAGTTTTGAGGAAAGGGTCCAGAGGAATTTTTTTATGAAGGGTTTCTTTCACACACATCCAGCTCTACACACAAAACTTTTTAGGTAAAGAAAATCACAGGACCACAACAAATACGAGACAAAGGATGTTTAGTTGGTGGCATGTAAAAATTTTAAGCCATGCTGAGACTAACTCAAAACCAGATATCAAGCAGAAGAAAAATGATTGTCAGTAGCAGAAGAAGGCATCAAGGCATACAAGGCATTGTACTCATCAACAAGCTTTTGCAAATGAACTACTGAATTAATAGGCTTTTCTTTTCACTTATTCCTGTGGCTGGATAACTTGTGAATACACAACACATGTGCATTTCTTGATTTTTTTTCAAAAAAGCAAAAAGTGTAATAATAAGCTTATTCCCCCCTTTCTATCCCCTTCCATCTGTTCTGATCCTATCATAAAAAAACATTGCATACTTTTAAAATGGTGCTACAGTTTCCAGGAATCAAAACTGTTTGCTCAGAACTGAGACAAAAATCAGACATATTTTCTCTTGCAGCCTGTGTTTTAAAGGGTTTTAAAGACAGACAGATGGAAGATCAGGCATATAAATTAGATGATCTTTGGCCTATTTCAGAAAACAGTGACTCAATCTATCATAGAGCAACTCTCCAGATTATTTATTGGGATGCTTGTCTCCTAACAAAGACGTCAGCAAGCTTCTAATTGCATTAGGTTCCATTAAAAGGAAGTTCCAGGTTGCCTCAAGTGAGGAGGCAGCTGAAGTCTGCTCTGCATTTAGCAACCATGAACCACAAAAGAAAAATACGTGCTTACATCTGTCTCCCAAGAGAGGATATAAAACATTTCAGCCACTGTTAATGCTAATTACCTCCCTCTTTAAGGAGGCACTATTTACAGCAAATGCAGTTGACATGATTATTACCTAAGGCAGCTTTCCTCCACGTC
Source organism: Calidris pugnax (assembly GCF_001431845.1). Classification (NCBI taxonomy): domain Eukaryota; kingdom Metazoa; phylum Chordata; class Aves; order Charadriiformes; family Scolopacidae; genus Calidris; species Calidris pugnax. Next base: position 4,491,770 of record NW_015090810.1, read on the forward strand.
CCATGAAGAAATACTTCATCTCCAGAACACAGAATAACTCCCTCCAGCATTCCTGACTACTGCTTAAATCCTGCCCCTCTCCCCAGATAAACCAGGTGAAGATTTAGAGGTTTTTTCCAGTGTGAAAATCTACAAGAGAAAACAGAAAAGCATAAATATTGCCTACAAATCCCTGCCATGCTGAGAATAGCTCTTGGGACTGTGAGCAGCTCACACTGTGCCGCCCAAATAAACTGAGTCATCCTCTCTCTAGACACCGCTACCTAATTCAACCTGCATGATTTGACCTTGGAGTTCATAAAAGTACACTGGAAAAGATCTCAGAGAGCCCATAAACATAACAGAAAATTTCTGAGGGTTTTGAAGAGAAATTGCCTTTTTCTCTCTGAATTAGATCAGTTTGTGGGAGTCTTATGTTTGCACACAGTTGCCATCACACTAAGTTTTCACTTTACTTATGTATGTACATCTGCAGGTGTACAGCATATGTTCTACCAGTGAACAGCACTGCGCCCTCAATATGCCGACCCTGCCTGCAGCACTAACCTCTCACACAGCAGTAGGAGCAGGATGGTTTAACACTGAAAGGGTGGGCAGAGACTATGGTGTACAACACCACAAGTATGATTCAAACCATTCATTTACAGTCTAATAATTCTTCCTTCAGCATGAAAGATTTGCCTCTTAATTCGATTTATAAAATGGTTAATTCTCTGCACAACCTCTAACAGCTTGTTTTTAAATATCTTTACAGCTGAAATACACAGACATCTGACTGGGCATATCCACATTCATTCCTACTCTCCACAAAACTCAACATCATCTCTCTTACCCCTACTCCTCCTACCTTCATTCAAAAGGTCAATAAGGTTCAGTTGGAAAGGAGTCTCTGGCATCTTTGGGCCATTTACATTTTGGAACTTTTTTCTGCCCTTACAGAATTTATGTTCTCTCCTGTTGTAGTTGGTTGTAAGTACATAGCCCTGAAACACCATACATTACCTGACTCAGTTTCAAACTTAAGTAAAACAATTCAGCTAGACAGAGAGCATTTTTTCCATAGTAACATGAAATTATGTTAGGACAGTGCTATATACCATTTGGTATATGTACAGCCTTTTTCTTTAACTCAACACAGGCCAGATTTCTGTATTTTCAGAAAGACACATACAGAGATAAAGCTCAGGACTAGGAAGACTTTGTACTAACTAGCTAACAGTTCATAGTCAGTTTAAATGAGAGTATATTCCAGTTGATTTGGATTAGCTTTTTGGTAAGCAAGCTTTTAATGTACAGAGGTAAAATTATAATGGATATTTGGAATCCTGTGAATAAATTATGCAGAAGCTCTTAAGCAGTTCATTTGTCAATGTACTTTATAAAAGGTTCCTAAGTTTGAAGTTGTTACATATATTTAAATCTCAGCATCCAGTGTTATATTTGTACCTTTATAGTTTTGCTTCTATAACAGCACATTCCTTTCTATTTCTCTTTAAGAAATTGTATCTGAACCTCAAAATTGTGACAATTATATTTAACAGAGATCACTTAGCTTAAGCAGAATCAGAAAACTTGAAGTTACATGTAAAAACAGGATATCCTTTTACTATCAGTCTATTGAAATAAAGTTATAAGCAACAAGGGAAAAAAAGTAATGGGAAGAAAATTATTACCTTCTGAATGAGAAGAGAATTCCAGCAGTAAACCAAACGTTATCCAGGTGAGTAGCTGCTGTACTAAGGAAAACCAGAGCAACACTTTCCTCCAAGTAACGTAACTATGAAAACCTAACACCAGATTCACAGAGCTGAGAAAGTAGAGAACACTACCAGCATTTGTAATGATCTCTGAGGCATCTGCAATTTATTAAAGCTCAGAGGATGGTCAGGTGCGATCTATCAACTAGGCTGTTTGTATTTAAACCCCATTAAGCAACTTTAGGAATTGCTATCAGGTATGTCCATCATCTGCTGGATGTTCTTTATAAGTATTTATGGAGTTTTCTATTTATCTGACTTTTACTGGTGTTTGCATGTCCATAGAAAGAATATTCTAATTTTTTTTGAGCCCTAAAAATCCAGGCACTTAATCCTATATTAAGTAAAGCTTGTGGTTTATATTAAGACAGAACCTTAAGATGGGTTATCTGTATGGACTATTGATAAGAACCTTTTGGAAGATGAATGGGTTTTGGTTTGTCCTCCTAAAAAGCAGGTACAATTTGGTTCTCCTTAAATGTCATTAAATAGATGGGGGTTTCTCATGTGACCTTGAGCTTCTGCAATAATAGCAATTATACAGCCTTTCCTGATGGTTTGTTCATTGTCAATTTTGCTTTGTTTTCTCTAATATCAAAGTAACTTTTTTCCCTCTCTGCTTGAAGCCTTTGGCTTCTTATCTTCCTCTGTAGATTAATCATCTATGACTATAGCATGGTTAATGTAGAAATTATATCTCCCCTTGATTACCTTACTTCTTGACCAGACATGCCCAGCTCTGATTTTTCCCTTGTACGTTCTTATTTTCCAGACCATTTACTAATACTTTGCTATCTCTAAATTTTCTTCAATTTTTCTGTCTTTCAAAAAATGTTGTACCCATAATCAAGTGAGGAAATACTTGAGGGCAATGGTTTCTCATTTGTAAAAGTGACAATGTGGCATAGTATCACTCTTGCTTTTCATATTATGCTGACACAAGTATTTGAATGTTGTTTTGATCCATTGTCATCTGCTCTGCTCAGACATCTTTTCACTGTATGTCTTATGGCTGATTGAAACTCAAAAGGTATCAAACTTGCACTGTAGGTAGAGCTGTCAGAGGAACTGGTTGATCTAGAAAGAGGATACTGTCTCTGTCTTATAAATGAACTTAAAGAATGATGTTAAAAATAAGGTAGTTCATCAAGAACCATGAAGGTGTGGGAGACCTGCTATCTACAAAATTATTTTGGAAGGAAGTACGAAAGAAAACTGAAGAAGGGAAAAGACAAATGAAAAAGGCAAAGTTTAAATAATCTAAACTGGTTGAAAATTCAAATTTAATTTGGGACACAAGAAACAAATTGTGTGGGCTTATTAGGTTAATTAATTGCCTCTTCTCCAGACCTTCCATCTAGATATGGCAACATTCCTATTCACACATTTTATATTTACAGATACATGTGCAGATGATAGTTCCTCTGGAGTTCAGAGTACAGGGGCTTGTAAAATAAACCCCAAACATGGCATGGGAGACATTCAATGTTTATTTTCTCAATTTCTGTATTTTAGTCTCTCATGTTATTGGTGTTAAATCCCACTCATGTAAACTTAAGCTGCTTCTGAGGGTTCTAAGCAAGGAAATTAAGGCTGTGCAGAATAAATTGAGATGTATATTGTATCCATAAAACCCCCATTGCCCTCAAGTTCTGTTCTCAGTGATGCTGAGTAAAATTTATAGCTGCATCTAGCTAAATAAGTCTTGTTGATGTGCAACAGAGAAGAACCTAGACCTATCAGAATATTAGGAGAATAAAGCAATATTATTTTTGTTAGTGAAGTCAGCAGATAGAAATTTCAGTGCAGAGATCTGCCCTCAGATTAAGCGAAGAAGAGGGAGCCTCTTGGGCACCCATTTTTCAAAATAAAAATGCGCTTGAAGATTTAATTTGACCTGATCTTAAAATTTTTAGCCCATATCTGAGATTACTTAATAAATTATTATATTTAAGTCATTCTCCAAATGCATGTTAAGCTCCATGTTGATTTGCATTCTTTCAGAATTCAGTTCTTTCTGTTCTCCAACTTTTCAGCAAGATGCTGCTGAAATTCAGATGCTGTAGGGTTTATGTCTAAGGATTTTCTCTTTCACTTCAGTTTTGTTTAAACAGATATGTGTCCGTGCCTGCTCCTACATCCAGTTTCTTATTTTTGATCAGGTCCCGGAATAGCTCAAAATCACATGCTCAGATCTTTAACATCCTAATAATTCGCCACAGAAAGTTCTTGCGTTTTGTCTCAAAAGTTGTATTGTCATGCTTAAGTGTCTACAGTTATGTTCTGCTCTAATTCAGGATCAAGCATTACAGGTTTGCAGTCAGTGTACTGCTTTTCTTCTGTCAAAGCCCTCTATACAGCACCCTGGGAAAAGGTCTTTTCTCTGATGAATGGCAGAAGCTTCACGCTCCCAGGTGTCCCACATGCTCCCAAGTGTCATTTCTTCCCTCAGAGGCAAACCATGACCCGTCTAGGCACTGCCAGTAGCTGATTTCCATAAGACACAGCCTTGGTTAGGATCAATAACCGTCACTATTAATTTCTGTACAGTTAATTGTTATTCCTCAGATGATGTTAAACAAACCTAGTTCATTTTCTGTTGTCTTTTCAGTCTCTAGGCTGCACAGGGGATGGGAGAGCATCTGAGTTCTCCACTTGCTGCTCAGGCGTGCTGACATGGAGAATCACACCTCACATCTTTTGACCATCCACTGCACACTTTTAGATGATAACACTTCCCATAAGTAAAGTCACAGGAACAGACTGTTGGCACATGAAGATCCACCACCTTGTACAGTGTGGAGTTATCTTGGTCAGTAAGAAGAGAATTAGTAAAAGCAGGTCTTTTTTTAAATTTGACTTAACTGAAGATATTCTCTCCATAAAATTCATGACAACCTTAACACACGAGGGAGAGATTTAGGCCTATATTTTTATTTCAGTTTCTTGTTATAAATCATTTGTCATGGCCAGATAATTTGCTGAAGGGAACTCTTGCCTCATATAGTGCTTTACTGTGGCGAACATCTTCACTCCGACTGTCTAACATATCCCTGCTGAGCTTTTCTGCCAGCTTTTGGACGTAACATCAATTTTTTTACTGATATATACTAGACTTGCTCAGAGAAGAGAGAGATTTTAAGGAACCACACTCAGCATCCCATTTCACCTTATCGGTAATCATTCAATCAAACGTCACAAATTGTGCTGTTATAACTGAGACAGCTGGTTTTGTTTGCTTTCATTTTAAGGACTACCTTTCTCTGAGTACCTCTGTCTGGGCAGTACTTCACTG
>NW_015090810.1:4497230-4558675 GCF_001431845.1 Calidris pugnax
ATGAGGGGCAGTCCTAACAGTGAAAACTGAGGAAAAGAAAGCATTCAGCAGCTCTGCTTTCTCTGTGTCTTCCACTACTAGGGTGCCCACCTCATCCATCAGTGGGCCCACATTATCCCTCACCTTTCTCTTGCTGTTAACATACTGCAAAAACCCCTTTTTGTTATTGTTAATATTGGTGGCCAAGCTGAGCTCCACTTGAGCCTTGGCCCTTCTAATTTTCCCCCTGCATATCCTCACCGCTTCATGGTATTTCTCCTTATCTGCCAGGCCCTTTTTCCAAAGATTATAAGCCTTCTTTTTGTTCCTGAGTTCCAGCCGAAGCTCTCTATTTAGCCAGGCTGGTCTTCTTCCCTTCCTGCTTGATTTTAGGGACTTGGGAATAGCTTTATCTTGCGCCTTTAAGAGTGCCTCCTTGAAGAATGACCAGCTTTCCTGGGCACCCTTGCCCTCGAGGACCATCTCCCAAGGGACACCCCCAATCATGCTCCTGAAGAGGCCAAAGTCTGCCCTTCGGAAGTCCAGGGTGGCAGTCCTGCTGGCCCCCCGCCTTGCTTCAGTGAGAATTGAAAATTTTATCATTTCATGATCACTTTGTCCAAGACGACCTCCAACGTTTACATCCCCCACAAGACCTTCCGAGTTAACTATCAGCATTCACTGGGCATTAACTCCCAGTTTGGGCTGCACTGTCGCTCTGCCGACAGCCCAATGGAGACGTACTTAAAGCAGTTTTCAGAAGTGACTGAGAGCACGAAAGAGCTGGAGTCACAAGGTTTTGTGAGAAAGTTTCCACCTCTAGCCTGAGCAGATTCAGGCCTGTAATTGCCACCAGTGCAGGTTGGACAAGTTCAAAAATTGTCAGTGGCTTTTTGGAAGAGGCGTGGGTTTCCATCACTGTTTCAGAAGTCTTGGTGTGTGAGCTGATGCAGGCAGGATGCAGGAACAACCACAAAACCACGGATTAAAGGCAAAGAACAAATTTTATCTCAATACCTCGTGGTTTGGGGAACCTCCGCAGCATCGCTGAGGCAGAGGCATGCAAGCAGGGAATGCAAGCACCATGGAGCAAGAGAGAGTTCTTAATAGCAAGAGAGTCCTTGTTAGCAAGGGAGTGAGAGCTCACACTTGCTGGTTTGGCCTGCATTTCAAGGATTCCAGCAGGCAGAGTTTTCTGCTGTGCTTTGATCTCTTCAACAGCAGGGCAGGAATCTTGGGCATGAGTCCATCCCAGGCCAATGTTATCTAAGTGCAGATGTTCTACTTGTTGAGCACAGAAAATGACAATTAGTGTCATATATGTGTTTTCCAGCACCCCACGTGAGAGTCACTTGAGCGTGTTTACAGACTACTTCTCCAATCTTCTGTTACTTTCCCACACTTGGAAACAGGCTCACAGCATGTTATTATGTTATTGCACGTACCTAAGGTTTTCATGGTGTTGAGAGGAGAATTTGGGAGTTATAGAAGAGTAAAGTTATTTTTTTTCCCCACTGGAACTTTTCTGGGGAAACAACTCAGCCTCTGATTTGAAAGGTTAGGAGTTGATTGTGCCCATGCTGTTCTCAGTGAAAGTCTTTTCACTGCCTCCAGTGGGCTAAAGATTGGCCCATAAATCAAAAATAGTGTTGAAATATGGGTAAGTGATATAGACATTATTGACAAACTGATCATTGGGGCTTTGATGAAAACTTACTACAGATCTTTAACTCTATAACTAACCTTTGCATCCTCCTGTTTTAGTTGTATCATCATGTGCAAAGGACATTCTTTATAGAGTATTGGAACAGTCATAGTAATTTAGATGAAAATACAGTGTGAGGTCTGTAAGCAGTTGGTAGTGAGGGTGAGTCATTTACTACACATTCCCCTCCCCACATGGATATAAAAATAAATGTTCTGCATTGGAGTACTTGGCATGTACAATTATGCTATTTACTCAAATCTGCTCCGTCTTGCAGTCGCAACTGTTAGTCATTGTTCTCTTGATGGTTCCTTCAGTACATTTGCCTTTCTCTAAAAACTGCTTGTTTTCAGGCTTGCAGTTGTGGACACTCTTTCCATCTTTCAATTATTCTGGTCAGAATTTTTAAGATATCTTTAGGAATTGAGCACCCAGTAGGAGAAGTGAGGAGAACTGCATACCTTACTGTCTTAAGCACAGTTGAAAATCCTGCTCTTCACTCATGCAAGGCCAGGACTAGAAGGTTAAAAAGATATACTTTCAGGCCATAATTTTGCAAGCGTTTATGTACACAAGTTGAATTAGGCATGTGCAGAAGCATTTGCAATATGTGGATTTAAATGGAGATTTGATTAGAAAAGAACCTTTATATATGCAAGGAAATGCCATTTTAAAGCAACATTTTAATACACTAGTGTGACTGGTTTTCCTAGATATTTAGTAATGGAAAAAGCCAAACTTTTTAGCTCTGGTATAGCTTTAGATTAGCAAGCAGGTCCTGCACACACATTGTATTTTATATACCATGAACAGTTTCCTCTTTATTAATCCAGCATGTAAGGCTTTCATTTCTCACTGAGGCCCATCTTTTTATTTCTTGCAGATTTTAAAATCTGTTGTGTTGGCACTTTACTTCTTGGAGACCACTGGTGTCATTTTCTCCAAATTGTTAGCGTAAACAGTCTGTAACTTGAGCAAGCCAAATGTGGGTGTATTAATCTTCCTAGTGCCAGCTAAGCAAGCCTGGCAAGGCACAGTTTAATTCTGATATCAGAAAAGTAGTAAATAATAATCTTTTTTTCTTTTTTAGTGCTGAAATACCCAGATCCTTGTAAGTATGTTTCACACTTGTAAGTTTAAAGATGAATAGAAGATGAAGGAAATTCTTTTTATAGTCATATACAGGAGCAAGGATGAGCAAGTTAGGAGAGGAAAAGAAACTTGTGGAAGAAATAGTGGTTAAAAATATGAGACTGGCATATCCAGAGAGCTGGCATCATCAGCATGAGTTAAAGGCTGGGTTCATTACATCAAATAAAGCAACACATGATTTAAAGAGTGTTCTGCAAGATTAATAAGCTAAAAGCTGGCTACTGTTAGACATCATTCAAGATATCTGCCACTTTCCTTAAGGAGAAGTCTACCACACAAGCCACTCGACTTCAGCATATGGTTGCGTCACGAGATGTCGTTCTGTATTGTGACCATGGGGTAGTCCAGGTCAGCTTCCCTTGGGACACCCAAGCCTGATGCTCAGGACTGAGGGTGCAGTTCGACTCTCAAAGCTTGCTCTGTATTAGCAGAAGGTGTGGTGGCAAATTTTCGTACTCCTCAAGTTGAATGTCAGGAGCTGTTACTTCCACAGCAGTGTTCCCCCTTCCCCTGTAGCCCACAGACAGACTTCACTGGATCAAGGTAGATGGCACAGAGATACAGGAGAGCAGGAAGCAGCGTGATGCCAAGGGAAGGATCCAAACTTTCCTGGCAGCAGCATGCTTCAAACAAGAAAATATGGAGAGCCTCGGACGGTCAGTAATGCTGTCTTCACAAGGACATTGCTGGGTCTTCAGGAACATACAGGGCAACTCGCTACCCCCAAAATATTCAAAACGTCCAGGGAGATTATCAGCACTCTGGAGCTGATTTCATGCTTTCTTTTAGGAGGGTAAACATCTCTCCTTGCATTCATAACCGGGGAGCAGAGAGCAGATCCCATCACATGCCCATTCCAGCAAAGCTCACATGTAATCTGAATCCCTGTGGAATTATTAAGGCAAGCCCTGTGCTTATGGCCTTTATGTTCATACTCCGTGCTGTGCTTAAATGCTGGTCTGGGAGGGGGCCAGAACTCCCTGCCATCTGAGCATGGGTTACCAGCAAAAGGACATCCTAACATAACACCAGCTTTAGCCTCATAAAAACATCATGGATCAACTCACCTACAGGCTTCAGTATAACCTCAAATAAATCACTTGGCCCCCAAGCTTTTGAGATCCAAGCACTCTTGATTTTCCTTGATGTGAACAGGATGAAATGGGTTGCTCGGTACCCCTACCATCTCCAGAGTTTCAGTATTTACATCTACTGAAGGGATCTGCAGACACACAGAGCCCCTGGATTTCTGTAATGTATTCCCCCTGACAGGAGATGATAAAACTCCTCAGGAACACAGGGTTGAATGATCCGTCCTGGAAGCTTTACATGTAATAATAATTTACCATTGTGCTTTCAGGCTTCTCAGACACACACAGTCTTCCTTCCTTTATAAGAGTACTGTCAGAGCTCTGCTTTGGTTTGGTTGTTGGGTTGAGGTTTTTCTTTTTGTGAGAGGGAGGATCTTCCCTGATCTGCAGTGGCCATTCTCTTCCTAGCAGAAAAAAATCCAGCTCCTTCCTTCCAGACCTAGAGAGCCAGCTTAAACCTACTGCTCTCTGCTCTGCACTAACAGCAGAGAATGCTATAGCTGCTGCTTTTCTCTGGACAACAGAAGAGTGGAGAGAAGAGTGGGAGGGATGCTGCTGAATCCCAGAAAAAGTGTTTCTGGTTTTGTGCAGGTAGGTAAACACATACTTTCAAATTTTTAAAGTAAAATTTGATGTAGCTGCAAAGATGTTTGCTGTTAAAAGAAAGCATTGTCTTCTCCTGCTTGAAATCAATAATTAACATTGCATTTTCTCTGGCATTCCTGAAATGAAAGCAAATAATCATGTATACACAAACAACAACGATCTGTCAATCACTGCCTATCAATACTTTTTCTAGAAGTGCACAAGGCCAAAATATGGGACAAGAGCCAGTAAGAAAAATAATACTGCAGAAAGCTTTAGTGCTTACTGTAACCACACTCTGAAGCATCAGCATTTCAGATATCAATAATTTACAGGAATAGATAATGACAATAGCTTGGTTCAACTTCTCATTTGCCCCACAAGAAATAAATTGACTCGGGTACCTTGAGATCCACTGCAGTAACTTCCGAAAATACAAATTCTGTAAATTCGGGTCTAGTACTCTTTCTGATGCTGCTAATAGATGTGAGGGTTGTGTTCAAGTCTGTTGATGGGAGAGTCTTGCCACTTATTTCAAGAGGCTTTTCCTTGAGACCCTTCATGGCATTTCTCAGGAGGCCTGAAGTACAATACCAAATCATCAGCTTAGTTTTCAAAGAGAAAATGCTTCACTTTGTACATTTGCAAAAAAATTTGGACACCTCTGGGATGTCAGGCAGCAAACATTAAACCCAGATGAGACATTATTGTCCCACTGAAATAAATGAGCATTTCATGATTGGTTCTGAGAATAATTTCCTATGGTGGCATATACAAACACAGAAAAATAAAGAGGAGGATCTGCAGGTGATTTATTGAAAGTCTATGACCACTCTTTTTAAGTGAAAAGTAAAATCTACTTTAAAACTGAGAAATTTTAACATTGAGACAGAAGTACAGCAGCAGAAAGCTAATGTCATTGCCTTTTTCTACAGTGGCAATGTATTTTTAAATATCTTCAATTCTTTTCCTTTTAAATAAAATACGGTGAAATAATAGAACAAGAACAAAATGCTATCAAATTATAACGAAACCAGCTACTTTAATCCGCAGGTGACAGAACTAATACCACCTTCATGCTTTATTGAAATGTGTTATAGATGGGCTCAATTTCCTTATTCTCTCTGATTCGGGACAGTTCACTATTTAAGACAGAAGCAACAGCACAGGCTGGATTGGTACTTGGCAAAGGAAAGTCATTAGAAGCAAGAAGCTGAATCATAAAGAATCTATAAATGTCTTTGTTTTCCATGACTGACATATGCGCCACTTTTTACTAATCTAATATCTATGATCTCATCACTTTGAACCAAACTTACTTCTAATTACCAGGTCTCTTTCCCATTGGTTTGTGTGGCACCTTGCTCAGGCTCCATCAAAGTGCCAACCTTACACATTCAAATGCAAAGAGATTCAAATCAGTTGTGAAATTGTTTTTGAAATCCTGAAATTTAGATCTCATGATTTATATTCTAATCAAATCAGACAGTGAGGTGTTTTTATCTATATACCCTCAGTTTTCTTGACGTCTCAATGTTGGTTTTCAAAATCTGTCTGCAGCTGTGACAGCTAGAAAGTCTTTCAAAATTGAAGCGGACATTTGTATGCACTCATGGGACTACTGATGCTTTTTGAAGCACAAACAATATCATAAAACACAAGCAACATCACGAAACATGTAACAAGTTAATATGATGAGGCTTGTTGTGAGAGAATTCCTACCTAACAAAACTGCTCTGCTTGTTTGGGGATTTTGAGCTAGATCTTACAAATTTTCTGTCCAAAACTGATACCTCTTCTGGTTCATGTTTAAGATATGTTCATATGTTTATTAACAAATAGGTATTTACCAGCAGGTCATGGGAGGTGATTCTCCCCCTCTACTCCATGCTGCTGAGACTTCACCTGATGTACTGCATACAGCTCTGGAAGCTCTGGAACCCCCAACATGAGAAGGACATGGACCTGTTGGAGTGGGTCCAGAGGAGGGCCGTGAAGATGATCAGAGGGCAGGAGCACCTCTCCTATGAAGAAAGGCTGAGAGAATTGGGGTTGTCCAGCCTGGAGAAGAGAAGTCTCTGGGAAGACCTTCTAGGGCCTTCCAGTACCTAAGGGGGGCCTACAGGAAAGATGGGGAGGGACTTTTTATCAGAGATCGGGTAGATTTAGATCACAATTCTTTACTGTGAGGGTGGTGAGGCACTGGCATGGGTTGCCTAGGGAAGTTGTGGATGCCCCAACCTTGGAAGTGTTCAAGGCCAGGCTGGATGGGGCTTTGAGCAACCTGCTCTAGTGGGAGGTGTCCCTGCACATGGCAGGGAGGTTGGAACTAGATGACCTTCAAAGTCTGTTCCAACTCTAACTATTCTATGATTCAATGAAAAGATCAGAGAAAACCCTAAGAAGGCAGCACAGACTTTTTTTACAATGCAAAATTTCACTAATTTGTATTTCTGGACTGAAAACATTGCTACTGTAGTGTTTCTGCAGGTACACAGCTGATGGAATTGGAGGAAGAGACAAGGCAGTCCCAGAAAGCCTGTGTAAGGTCTGTCCCATCCACAGCCCCTGTGGTATCAAGGAGACTGATCTCATCAAGTGTCCCTGAGTTGCTGTGGACCTAAGCTGGGGTGGACAAGGAAACAGAAGTGGTGGGCTCATCCACACTCATTTATTTGGAGCTGACTACCTATACCTCGCAGCCTTCCCGAAGGTGAAAGTTATCCCACTAAGCTCCTGGCACGTGATGGTCACACCAGGAGGGAATCTGTCTCCCAGACCCACTTTGGGCTTTTTTCTTCCTGCTTCTCTGCCCCATGGCTAAAGCTCAAAGGTGCCTGAGTGCCCTTCTTCCATGGGTTTGAATGCACATCAAGCTGAAAGTAGCCCATGAACAGTTGCATGGAGCAGCAATGTACCCAACCCATTGGTCATACTCGATTCATAGGATGTATGTGCGCCCGCTACACGCAGGAGACACGTATCCCACAGGCAATGCCATTTACATGAGCAGCCAGAAACGGAGAGAGCTGTGCTGCTGACCACTTTGGAGACCATTCCCTTTGAGTGCTGTAGATGTAGTCGTTGGTTGTTTTGGCTCTGGTAGGGATGTAGGCTAAATTAGGTAGCTAATGTAGGCTACCATTTCTGGTAGAGTTTCATATGTGTTCAGTGCCTTCAGTCAGGTTGGGTATGTAAAAGAATCCAGCTACAAATTAACCACTGGAGTGTTTCCTAAAAGCAGTTACTGGGTGGCAACTGCGTTTGAAAATCTAGGAAAAAGAGACAGGTTACAGATCTCAACAGAGCAAAGATGTGCATCCTTGGGGCTTGTCCACACCTTCCTAACTCCGTGCTTGTTCCCATCTCCATGTGTAGTCTGCTACCACAATTGAAAGCAATGAGATCGAAGAACCTGTGAAACAGCAACTCTCTCTTAGGTGTTCAGATAAGCTCTAAAATGCTTTGAAAATCTGTCCCTTAAAAAGAGTACAAGCCCTTTGAAAATCTAAAGTAAAAGAAATAAGAATCTCTGTCTCCCAGCCTCTCCATGGAAGAAGCGAAAAAATAATAAGGTGGGGAACAGAGGTTTCACCCAACCTTTTATTACCAATCACAAAGGAATCTTCTAATAAACCATCAACTTAATTCAAGCACGCTGAACTTACATTTCACTTAATTTCCTTTCAAAGTAGTTACATGTAACATAACAACATGGTCATTGTTTTAACTCCACAGGGATGGTGTCCAGACAGTACATTACAATATATGAAGTTAAAAAAGCCATGTTGCCAAATTTATATTATTATGCAATTTAGTTCCCAGTGCCATAAATTTAAGGTGGCAAGTTTAGCATTTTGAGAAATTCATCTGGAAAAGTGACAGTATATTTATTTCTACCTTATTTCTCCTCTGAGTTCACATAATAGAAGGAACTGGAAAGCTATAGAAGACCTGTAATGCAATAAATACAGCACTGCATAACGCATTTGGAAGCCTGTGACAAGGCAAAAACATAAATGTAATCCTCAATAAATCTCAGGTTTGGTATAGTACCTGTTGAACAGTGCCATTTCCTCTGCTTAAATATTGTGCAAATGAGTTCTGGGGCAGATTTACTGAGGAAGGGAGAGAATTGAGAAAGGGTTTTTTGTTCTAGTCATTAATCTTAGTGGTGCAACGCCCTCTCTCTTTTTCAGATGACTCAGAGTAAGTCCAAAGCTACTTTACCAGTCATACTGGGGTTCTACTGCCTCTGGCATGTAATGTGCATCATATACATATGTGTCTTAGGTACATTATTCAGTGGCAGCTCTTGTTTGTGGTAAATGCAGTGGTACATACATATATTCAGTACTTTTTGCTGATTGGTATAAACTGACCCTCAGTAATTTGTTATTAGGAAGCTCCAGCTTCACGGAATTGACATTATGACACTCATAATATTTTCATAATCAGTGAAGGCTAATAAGTGTTATTATGGAGTAAGCACTCTTGCCTTTTCATGAAGCGCTTGATAGAATTGGACCTTCTCTAGAGGTAGGATATGATTAATATAACCTCACCCCCAGATCTAAGAATACTTTGATTATTTGCCCAGATAATTAAAGCTGTTTACTTGTGCCATGAAAGGCCAATTTAAACAGATTGTGAACCTTAGCCTAGGGAGCATTCAAGATTTCTGCAGCTTGTTACTGGCAAAGGATGAATTTTAATACTAACATAATTATTTCATCATTATGAACATACTGAGGTTGGTACAGATGCTTCCTAAAAATGGGATTATGATCTACGTGTGCTACAGATACACAGAAAGCTGCCAGCTATTTCATGAGCCTGCCTCAAGGCTAGAAATAAATTATTCTTTAAGGAAATGTGGAACACTAACTATATACTTTAAACAGCTAAGGGAATTATGTTAACAAATATAAATATGCTCATGTGTGCAGCTTAGCAGAATGACCAAATTGCTATCATTTAGGGCATCCAAACACACATTAAGCTATATGATTTCTTTCCCTGCAGGTTCTGATATCACAGTTTTCATTCTTAATACTAATTTAATCAGTATTCTCTTAGGCCTCGTGGGAGGATGAATTATTAGAGACAGGGATTATAGCCAAAAGGCAAGGGGGTGTAAAATGTTTGCACAGGGCTGGCAGGAGAAGAGGATATGTTGTAGGGCCATGTCTATGTTGGGAGGTTACACCTTTATCAGGTACAATGGAAATTTAACTTGCATTATTTCTGTTCCTTTAACTCTGTCTGTGGGCATTCATATTCAGAATTAAGAGAATTTTTTTTTAGCTCTGGGATTAACCAGAAGAGCAGTTGGGGACTGACGAGGAGTGATATCAGCAGCCACTGCTTCTTGAGAATGATGCTATGAGTTGCACAGATGATTTGTATTAACAGACTGAATGGGTGCTCTTAATCCTCTTCAGTGCAATTTCCAAGGTTAGACAAAGTGACTGGTAAGCAACCTCTCCTGTCTTCACTTGGGTCACACATTCAAGGTTTTCTGCATCTGTGCAGAACTAGTGATTGCCTTACAATAAATAAATAAATAAATATTAATGTGGGACTATGGAGAGGTCAAAAAGGTCTGTCTGCACACTCAAATCTCTATATACTTTCAGGAATCTTAGTTTTCACTGGTAGGAAAGGTCAGCAGATTTTATATGGAAAAGCTTTTCCTTTCAATTTGCATTTTGTATATAGAACTATCTGATACAGACAAACATCAAACTGATTTTGTTTTAAAGGCAAGAAAAGGGATGAGAGGAATCCAGGGTAGGAGTCCACTCCCAGTTCCAATAGGACCTCTCATTTTTCCCTTCTAATTGTTGGTGTAACCTTCAAAATGGGTTGTCGCTACTGCCCAGTGGCAGGGAAAGGTCTTTTGTGAAACAATATACTCCCATAGAGGGCAATTACCTAGATAAAGAAAAAGGAAAATGGAAAAAGTACTCAATTAATGAGATATAAAATAGCGGAAACGTGGCAAAAATACATTTGAAGGGGAATGTGTGAATTCATGTGGGGCCTATTTGTTCTGGTTTACACATCCACTGATATTTTAACAGGATGTTCTGCTGGCCCATTATTATAATACCGAATTCCACCTGAGTATCACACAGATGTATTACTTTTCACATTAAAAAAACTTTGCAGGAAATAATTTTAAATGTTCCTCAATTCAGGACACTGAATTTAGTCTTTGAAAATGTTACAAATGAACTTGCTGAGGTAGTATTTTGCCTCTCTTATTATGCCTGCCTCTATTTTGTTCAGCTGGGTATAGGTTAGATGAAGCATAGTGGGTTAAATGTTCTCTACTCTTGACAGCTGAAAACAAACCAGCAGTGAAAGAAACAAAACAAAAACCTGAGCTGTTAAGAAAATCAAGAAATCTCTGCTAAATGGTCAGCAAGGGCTAGATCCTTGCTCTTCACACAGTCATGTGCAGAATTGACTCTGTCACAAGAAATCCTTTTAACGAATTACATTTTTAGGTAGGAGCATGAAAAAAAATTGAATTTTAACACCATTTGATCTCTTCTCCAACATACACCAATGCTTTGCTAGGAAGCACTGACATGCCAGGATGCAAACCCCTTTGATTTTAAACTAAATAGGAAATGAGAAAAACAACAAAAAGCATCCCTAGCCACTAATTGCAAAATCGACTTTTTCTTTTGTTCAGTTTAGTTAACATAAAATTAAAAATCAGAGTGAACTTCTGATACATGAAATGTATTAATTAGAGTAAGCTAAGGAGGTATCTGTCCTCAGAAGACCATATGGCTTAGAAGTAAGTAATTCCACATCACTGATTTGCTGGCAATAACGGAGTGAGGCGGAAGAATGAATTAATTTTAAATCACATCCATAAGGGAATGGATTGTTCAGAATGTTCTTTGTGCCACACAATGACTGTAATTTTAAACTGCTAATACCTTACAATGAGACCCATAAATGGGTTATTTCTTGCCTTTCATGGGGCCAAATTCTGCTCTTTTGATGTTCTCATGTAGCTGTTATTAAGATCAGTGGAAGTCAAGCCAACTTTTACAAGTGTGGGATTTGTTTGAAGTCTTTTTGGACATAGTCAGATACAGCCGGGTTGCCCAGCTCAGCTGTTCCTCCCCACCTGCCACAAAGTGCATGCAGCATTGGGCTGTGCCAACAAGGGGTTCTTGTATAACTATTCCCTCTTCCCATCCATAAGCAGTCTTTTGGGTCAGGGCTTTGCCTTCACTTTCTTTTCTGCAATCCTGGTTACCTCAGTGGATTGCTCTTTCTCTATCACAGGTTACCTGTTCTGGGGCCAACGTGCCTGATGAGCAACTTCCCTGAAAAATGTAAAATGTAAGGATGGGACCTTGAAGCATAGAACATCTGACAAAGCTGAAAATACAGTTATTAATTTAAGCAGTTCAAAGTATTGTACTTCATTACTGTTAGAAGAAAGCCATTGTTGTTGTTGTATGTTATACATTGTAAGGCCAAGCCAGAGGCCTTGATCTGTGGGATCAATAGGAGATTAAAATCTCCACTGTCTCAGGAGTTATGTTATTCACTGGCAGCAACTACCACGTTGGCCCATACTGGTTGATTTATAGATGGGAGCATGGGTAGGGGGAATTAATTAAATACAGCTGAATTACAATGACCCTAACTTTGAAAGGCTGAAACTTAAGTGATAGTGCTGCACAGCTTCGCTATTTGCTTCCCAGTTTGAAGGCTCCCTGACCAGCGAGGTACCGCATCATGGCCCCTGGGACAGCTGGGCAGAGGGTGGGAGCTGTGACACACACAGGGTCAACCTGCCCTGCCACCACGACTGCCCACAACCACGTCCCTTGGCAAGGCACAGTCCACCCTTGGGGCTATGGCCCAAATGTGCAAAGGTTGTTACGTGTCCTAACCCTCACTGGTGTCACCAACGGGCAAGCCTCTCAAGGCCTAGATGCTGTTTAATCTACAAAAGGGTCTGCCAAACTACCTGAGGAGCACCTGCGGTCATAACTGAAGCTCCACACACCCTGCTTAAGTTGCCAACTCACCCTGAAGACACCCAAAGCCCAGAGATGCTCACCCTCTCACTGGCAAAGGTCCCACAAGTCCACCAGTGCTGCCCTGAGCAGCTGTAGTCTGCAAGCCAGGTGCTGCCTTGCTGATCCCACCTGATTGGCTGGGCTCTGTGCAAAATGAGAGGGGATGTGAGGCAGCCCTCCACTTTCAGAAAACAGCTCTACAGCTCAAAAATTTGGATCTAGGAGACCTTGGTTAAATTCAATCCTCTTTCTAAAGGGATTTGAGTCCACCTCCAGACAACTGCTAGCCATTATTACTTCACAGCGAGGGTGACAGAGCCCTGGAACAGGCTGCCCAGGGAGGTCGTGGAGTCCCCTTCTTTGGAGATTTTCAAGACCTGCCTGGATGCAGTCCTGGATAACATGCTCTGACAAGCTCTAGGCAATCCTGCTTCAGCAGGGGAGTTGGACTAGATAATCTCTATGGTCCCTTCCAACTCTAAAAATTCAGCGAAATTCAGTGAAATTATACCATATAGTAGCCATCCACAGGGCATTACCTTCCCTCGTGGGACCATTCTCTTTCATGTGACATATTTAAAATACCTAGCCCACAAAGCATGCCATCTTAACTCTCAAATCTATGCTATTTCACTTAGTATTAAACTAAATAAAGCATTTATGGAGCCAGGAATGCCACTCAGGTTGTCCTGATCCACATTATTAAATGACAGAGCCCCTTCATAAGGTGAATATTTAATTTTTCCGTGCCAGGCACAAGACCTCCAATGAGAAGAACTCAGAGGAAATCACCTACTGTCAGAGGACAGAATAATTCCTTTTGTATTACTGCAGGAAATGCTTTCAGGGGGAGGTACTCTGGCTAAACCCTGCTAATGAATCAGCTGTGCCTCCATGTAGGTATGGCCTTGAGATCTCTACGCTCTTCTAAAAAAGATAAATGCAAGATCAGGATTATTAACTGTATTAATGTAGAGAAGCAGACAGAGAAAGACGGTATGATCTAGAGGGGTCCATAGGAAACTGGAAAGAATTATACTGATGCTTTCCCACATCATTAATTTTCATGTTCGGGTGTATTCTCCTCTGAAGGCATTCATCAGCAATCATATACCATGCAAATGTACTCCTTTTTTCTCATATGGAATCAGAAAACATGCACCCGCACATTTCTTTTTCCTGTATTGTTTTCCATGAGGCGCATTTGTAAAAGAGTAAAATTGACTAGAAGAGCTCTGTGATGCTGTTAGTTCAGAGATGAACGTCCTACTCAATTCCTTTCTGTAGCTAGCAGTGTCAAAATGATGGAAAGAGGCAGAACAGTGGCAGAAATAGAAGTTTGATGGGGTAAAGGAACAGAATGGACAAATTGGAAGGAAGAAGCTAAAAAAACCTTCAATGATCTTTGCATGTATATAGGCAGTTTAGAAAATATTGTCCTAGTTGGAATATATCCAGTGAAGACTAATTCTTCAGATTCTTCCCAGAACAACAGCTAGGCCATAAGAAAGGAGATCAGCTCAATTTTTTGGGGTTCTCACTGAGACTGAAACTTCAGTTCATGTCCCACAAGCTGAAGAACCTAAGCTACAATGGAGGGGCTGCTCGAAAATGAGCTATACTCATCAGGCATGCAAGCAGTAAGCTCCACCAAGGATTCTAAACAAGCAGTTTGTTTAAAATCTGCTTCAGAGAGGGAGCCCTGAGACATCTACAGCATAGCCCAGTCGCAGGGGGAATGAGTGTCAGGGTGGATGAATGAGAGCCTGGTGTGTTGGGAGCACACCTCTGATCCCAGGGCAAGCTCAGCTCACAGAATGGCACTTGCCTCCCGCTTAGGATCGCCTGACCTCCATCCCACTGCTGCTGTGGGGTACCCTCCTTTCTCTGTTTTCTGCCTTTGCAGCTCCCATGCAAAGCAAAGTGAGAGACAAAGCATTGAGGTCTGAAGCAGCTACCATTTGTGTCAGTCGGTGTAAACTGCCAAAGGAGAAGGCAACCTGTGGATCCTCTGTTTCTCCCTCACTTATCTGTGCTTCACTCACTTAGTGTTCCTTATAAGTGTAATAAAGATTCGTCTTAGCGATCGGCTCCAGCCCAGTTCCACTGACAAAGAAGCCTCCAGTTGCCTTTGTAAAGAAATTACCTCATCCATACCAAAATATGTGTGCAAAACAAGAATTGCTACATCTTAACCAGTTCTCTTTGTTCAGTGAGATGACTAGAGCCCTCTTTTCTTGGGAGGGTATCCCCTTTTTTTCCAGAGTCAATGAGGCAAATGAAGGCTCTCTACAAAAAAGTGAGAGACAAAAAATGAGTCATGAAGGGCAGAAGAAATGTCTTTAATTCTCATTGGCCCTGAAGTTGCTTTATGTTCTGCTGCACATGTGAATGGACCTCAGAGCGTACCTGAAAAATAAATAAATCTGTTCATACCTCCCTGGCCCTGCTAGGGTGCTGTCAGTGGATCGTAGTGTGAATTGAAACAGGCAGTCTGTCTTTTGGCTGGAACTTGTGCTCTGTTTTGCTTTTACTGGGTACCGGGAGGATCCTAACGGAAGAAGATTTTAAAAGGAGTGCACCGAGCAGTTCACAGAGAAACACAGATTCCCCCCTAGAAGGGGATCAAAACGTCTCAAGTCTGGCTCTCAGGGAAGCACCCTGTGTTCTCTGCCAGTGCTTACTTGACAGAAAACCTGCCAACCATAGCGGTCAAATATGCAGCACTTCGTCTTGCAGAATCTGTTGCTGCCACACTCTGCAAACACACACTCCCCAGGCAGCAATTGCAATAGGTATTGTGGCAATGTAGCAGCCAGCCCTAACAAACTTCTTTTTGTTCCCAGATACACTTATTCAGCTGTCTTTGTTTTGCTCCACTGTAGTTTTACATGAAAAACTACAGAGATATCCAAATTCTCTGAAACTAGCCAGTGGTAGAGTGGTGTGATGGTAAATAAAAGTGATGGCTGTTGGACAACCTTGATTCTGTCCCAGACCTTGGCTTATTTTGGGACCGTATTCAAGTCATTTTATCACTTTGTGCATTTTCTGCCTTCAGACTCTGCTTCTGCTTTGGCTGCTCAGATGGTCCTCTTTTCAAATGAGTCTGTATCTCCAGATTCTTGTTAAAACCACACAAAAAATAAACAAACAGCAATAAATGGCTTTTCTTGAAAAGTATCTTAGCAACACAGGAGCAAATCTGATAAAACAAGGGTGCTCTTGTGCACTCTTACCAGGAGAGCGGTACGTTCAAGCCAAGATTGGATGTTGTCCTCCCACTTGGTGAATCAGGATGGCTGCATCATGTGAGAACGGACTAGTAACCTGTGCAGGTCTCTGACTGTGCTGTGATAGTAGCCAGCCCTGCAGATGATGGGGGAGACTATTTAATAGCACCGTGCTTCAATATGCTGAGAGAGGCAAACACTTCTAGGGTAAAGTGCTGCTGCCACATGGTCCCCTCTGAGCTGATGAGAGCTGAAGAATGGGCCCTTATTGTTGCTCTAGGTAACACGGCTGCTTCGAGTTATTACTAGTTTTTACATGGTACCAGGAGTGCTGACACAAATCCAAAAGAAATTTTTAAAAGGCAGCCACAAAGATGCAGCAGAAGAAAGAGATAAGGGCTGGGAGCTAAGTCAGAAGCAATCAAGCCTCCAGCTTCATTGCTTGCTGTAGAAAATATGGACTGTAATTGGAAAAGTTTTAAGCTGTATCTTACAGCAATTTGTGCAACTGAGAAGCCTGATAAACACAAATTAGCTTTGCTTCTTACAACTTCAGAGTCATTATTGATAGTTTTAATGCATTACACAGATAGAATAAGAAGAAAAATGATTGCAACAACATTTGGTATAATTTATTTTTTTTATCAACCCACAGAAGCTTTTATTTGGGGGAAACACGATGTTGAAATGTTTTCTCCTATTTCAGGTTTACATTCTCTCAGAGAGTAGAATCTAATTTCCCATTGTTAGATGTCTGAAAGGTTCTCATTTCATATTTAAGTTAAATATTTTATTCACAGAACTCTGGCAATTTTGTCTTTATGCATGTATACACCTAATTGGAGAATAAAGGTCATAAATGTTATTCATTCATGGAGAATGATTAACCATTATGCAATAGATTCACATACAAATTCTTAATATTCCTGTAAATTTATTCATTTTATGGTAAATTTAAGAAACATCTATATTGCTTTTTTTTTTTTTCCAGATAAGTGCTCTATAAACAGTTGAGACTATAAAGCTAGCTGAAGTCTACACCATTTGGTCTCAAAAATTCAATACACTGCAGTAAGCAGGAAAGATTAAGTGACTTGAGTTCAGTAGTTTAAAAATATTTTCCAAGTCTCCCGTGTGGGAGGCTCGAGATTGTTCACATGACTTTCTCCCACAGAATTATGATCATGGAAAGAAAGCAATTACTCTTTCATACTCGGTCCGGGAAAGAAAACTTGCATTGAGAGAAAACTGCTGAAGTTGTACAGTTCAGCAGTCCAGCAATAAGAGATACCACATTTGCCACCCATTAGCATCACTTTATCAGTATTGCCATGATGGAGAATCCTAACACAGAGAGATTAAGGTAAAAAATACCCACTAATTCTGGTTGCTCTCTTTGGAATACCTTGGACTTACTTTTTTAAAGGATTTACTGTATATAGCAGCTAGCATATCAGAAGACAGTTTCCATGGATTTCAACAGCATTTGAAAGTTATCCCTATTTCTGCAAATGAGACCCTGAGGTATCGAATCAGACATCCAGAAAATGAAGAAAACACAGTAAAAAGACCACCTGTGAAATACCTGCTTTATATGATGTTCTTTCCACAGTGCTTTTTTCTGCATTTTCTTTCTGTAATGCCTTTTTTCATTAACTGCACCTCTTCCAAATCTCACATGTCTCCCAAATTCTGTGGCTGGTGTCCTACAGAAAATGAAGCCTCATTGATAAGAAATTGCATACCACCAGGAAACTGAAAATTGAACCTGAAGCTGGTTGATGCTTTTCTATATGAAAATTTTTGTCTTGTAAATTGGTGATGTATTGAAAGTGAATAGCTTTGAGGAATGAACTGGATTGAGTGCTCTGAATTGTTTTTTCTTTACTTAACTCCAAAATGTTAGATTATCGTAGTTTCAGAAGAATTCAGTTATACCTGTAATTCAAAATCACTTATTTTAGCTGTATTTTATTTCTGTAATAATGCTTAAAGGAATAAATGTCAAAACTATATCCAACTTTTTCAACATTATGAGTGAGAAACCTGTCACCTGACGTGACTTCTTTTTCCCCACAATTTAGTCTGAAAAGCGATTTTTTTCCAATTTTTTGGTTTCCTTTGCCGTTTCACAATGTTCCCTCCAGGTCCAATCATGGAATTTCAGAATTTCCTAAAAACTGGAAAGTCTAGGTCTTGCAAATGTCATAGGACACTTTAATACACATCTATGAAGTTTGTTTTTAAAGTTGGGCAGTATGGGCTCCTTTTTCCTGCTTCTATGCTCATCAATTTCCATTTTCCTCACTGGATCCTAAGACCTCACTGTATATATTTTCTTGCCTCCTTCACCTTCTTCATCCATCTTTGTTGGTCATTTTTTCCCATTCTTCGTTCCCATCCATCACATCTTTTTTTTTTTTTTTTCTGTTTCTTGTCAGCCTCTTCCCTTCTTTCTCTTTCCTACGGAGCTCCATGACAAACTTTCCTTTTCTCTATAGGCTTGGTTTCTCCTTCCCTTGCTTTCAGATGAAGCAGCTTTGTCTTCTGAGGTCTGGCACAATGTCATGGAGAGCTCTGAAACAATCCTGTTGCTGATAGTCCAGTTGGCCAAATGAAGCTTACAGCTGCACTTGCCAGCAGACATTGTACAGTGTCACACTGGATTGTGCTCACCATAGACAGGAAGTTTGGGGACTTTTACCTGTTAGCAATGGCCGTATTTAAACAGCCATTTGTAAACAGCTTGCTCCTTGTACAAACACAAGATGTACCTCCCTGTCATAACAGTCTGTCCCCACCGAACTTTCTTGACCTTGCTTCAGTTAATGAGGAAAAGAAAATAAAAATTACTGATGCTTAAAGAAAAAGACTGTCAAGTATCATTTTGTTTTTCAACTTACATGAAACAACCTAATTTTCTCAGGCTTTATTCTTCAAAACAGCTGGAATGCATGGAAAATAAATACCTAAATAAACCCTACAAAAGCAGCCAGAAGCAGATACCTTATCAGAAGGAAAATTATAGGTTGACAAAGTTATAAGAAACTGAGAGGAGTTTCAAGGGCAACGTCCACCAATTTTAATAATAGGTAGTGCTATCC
The DNA here is from genome assembly GCF_001431845.1 of Calidris pugnax. NCBI lineage: Eukaryota > Metazoa > Chordata > Aves > Charadriiformes > Scolopacidae > Calidris > Calidris pugnax. The sequence continues at coordinate 4,516,140 of NW_015090810.1, forward strand.
GCTCCACTGATAATAAAATACAAAGTGAAATAACCCATGAGTAAAGCAATATATTAGCAACAGTGTTGGTCTCCAATATTAGATATTAGATATTAGTCTCCTTCTGGTCAAATCTTTCCAGCCCAACATTAAACCTACAGGCTAGTATAAAACAGTTGACAACATGCTGTGGGATTGAATTGGGGGCTTCTAGCTTCTAAAGTTCCCTTGCCCTTTTTTTTTTCTCAAATCACACAACCATATGCTCGAGTTTCAATGGGTAATAGGAACCCTGCTTGAACCTGAGCTGGCCTGTACAGAGACAGCTAAAATGCCTAGGTATTTATGTTACAATTTATAAAGAAAATTCAAATAAACTACCCATGGAGATGAAGGAACTGGCTATACCAATGCTGTCAGTGAGCAGTACATCCTACAAAATAATTTGTGTTACATGGCAGTCTGGGCAGAGTTCCTGAAGAAAGCTTTAAAAGGTGCCAACATTGTATCTCCTCACCGATTATTAAAAAAAAAAAAAAAATAAGGAGGAAAAAGTTGTGGCTTAGGTATATTTCACATGAGGTTTGCTAAGAATATTCCCTCTCAGCAGAATAACAGTGACTGGTAATGACTGAAATCTTATGACTTTTGTAGCAGCATTTGGCTTTATTTGCATCAATCATGAGAGTTGGTTCAGTCTTTTTTATTAGGTTGGGATGTAATGAATACAGAATGTCTGGCAGAAAACTCAGTCTGCTCTGGAGGAACAAACTATGTGGGCTGAGTCTCATCAAAGCTATTGTACTGATCATGGTTATGCAGATAACGGTTAATATCTGTTCAGGAAAAAAAAACTTCCTTTCTTTTTATTCCTTTTTTTTTTTTTTAAGGAGGACCGAATGTTTCCTGACTCTGCCTAAACCTCTACTCACTGGTTGAAAATAAAGATCCTATTTATATTTGGCTGAAAGAGGGATATAATGGAATCCACTGGCTAAGATGGCGCTCTCATTCTCTGCTCTTAGCACTGGGATAATTACAGATCTTGTTTAGCTCTTAACGCAGTGTTTGACTGTACACAATCACTACTGCCTGTGCTCTTAAGTCCACTGAGGTGTGTGGTTTGGGATGTCAGTGATTTTTGACAAAGTGGTCCACCCTCTCTGAAGCCAATTTGTGAGCTGCACACGAATCCACGCACGAAGCAGCTGCAGCTCAGCCTCTGGCCCCAGCTGCAGCCTCAGCTAATATTAGTTGCATGATCTGACATGGGCTGTTTATAAATTGCCATCAATAATTATTCGCTAGAGTGCTCAATAGAGGGGGAAAAGCATCATGAAACAAGACAAAAGGTGTCAAATGACAAAACGCAGCACGACATTAAAGTACTAATGCATCTAGAACTTGACACAGACAAAACAGACTCTTGGAAAGCATTCAGGCAATAATCTGTTTTCTTCTAAAAGGAGGTGGAAATATGGAAAGACATGGCAATATAAAGGTCTATATCTATCTAAATATATTGAGGTCAAATTATATTTGCAGGATCCAGGACACATGTTTCACTCACCAGCCTAAAGCTTAGTGAAAGAGAACAAGCCATGACACAGATATAGAAATTACTCTCCCCCTAGAAAGAATGACTTGTTTGCAGGGAAATTGATTTCATACCTGAAATCAAAAAGGGAGAATTTTTTTTAAGCATTTATAGGAAACTTCAGTCCAGCAAGTCTAACATGCTGTTTGGAGGGTTTGTACAAACTCTAATGTAAGATCAGATTGTAATGGGCCTCAGAGACATGGAACAGAGATAAAAAATACTTTTGAAAACAGGCTTAAAGATAACAGAATAAGCGACTGAAATTTGCCAGCCTGCAGAATGTACTCAGATCAGATTACAAATTTTGATTTCTTTTTTCTGCTCCTTGGTGACACAGTGCTCAGTGCTAGGTTTTAAAGCAAGATAAAACAAAACCCACAAGCATGCAGAAGCGAAATAAAAATGAGCCTGCAAGAGGCAACAGTGTTTTCCAGATTGGAACAAAAACTGTGAAGAGGACAGAGATAGGCACAACTGAGCACTAACCTGCATTTGGCAGAGCTTCTCTCTCTGCAAAAAATAAAGCCATTAGAGCACGACCTCACTGACGGTACCTAAGGAGAAAAAAGGTACACATATGTAAGGAAATAGATTAGTTATTTGTAGAAATTGCTCAAAACAAAGTCACATCCACTGGCTGGAATGCTACATGGAGACCTCAATGTTCAGGAGATCTCACAAGTGAGTGTGATGCCTGAAGTTTGAGTGAAAGATTTGAAGAGAAAATGTAGGTACAAGGAAAGATATAACAATGAAACACTGCAGAAATTTTTCCCAGAGTGAATGGATGTCACTGGGGCATAAAGGTAAGACACGGTCTTGAAAACAGGAAGTTTGGAATTGATTCAAAAGTTCTAGGACTGAATATATGTAAGATACTGAACACCAAATGCAGTTTATTTTTATAGAGCAATAGGCAGCCAAGGTGGTGGCAAACATAGAGATTCAATTAAAAAAAAAAAAAAAAAAAGTGAAAGAGAAGCCATGGTTTCAGCAAGTAGCCAAATAAGGGAAGAAAGATTTCTCAACTTTTAGAAAGCTTGGTAACAAAGAAAAATGTATAGCAATGTATAAAAAAAGAAAAGATATTAAAAGTATCACTTTGATACTACTCATCTAAATAAAATTTTAAAAAAATATCAGTTTTTATAAGATTAGCTTAGATCTGTTAGTGATGGAACAGTTCTGAACCACTTCTCTATTCTTATTCTCATTACACAGAAATAGCTCTGACTTCTCACATAAAATAAAAAAAAAAAAAAAAAAAAAAAGTGAAAGAGTAGCCATGGTTTCAGCAAGTAGCCAAATAAGGGAAGAAAGATTTCTCAACTTTTAGAAAGCTTGGTAACAAAGAAAAATGTATAGCAATGTATAAAAAAAGAAAAGATATTAAAAGTATCACTTTGATACTACTCATCTAAATAAAATTTTAAAAAAATATCAGTTTTTATAAGATTAGCTTAGATCTGTTAGTGATGGAACAGTTCTGAACCACTTCTCTATTCTTATTCTCATTACACAGAAATAGCTCTGACTTCTCACATATTTCCCCATCTATACAACCAAGCATCATGTTAAGGTTTTCTAGTTACAGAATTTTTCAGGAACCTTTTATTGAATATTCATCCACTGTGACCATTTCATCTTTTGCAAAGTTTCTGTTTTTAAATTCTCATATGTTTTGGCCGGCCTTTCACCTTCCTCTAGATTAAGTGTGGGGACTGCATTTGGGAGACATGCTTTTATGGAAACAGTCTGGCTTACTGAACAGTAAAACTTTTCTGTTGGGCTGGCTCCACCTAATCATTATTTTTTACTTCAAATATTTGTGCCACTTTTAAATGTCATCAGTGACATTTATATTAATTACTAGATTGTAGATGAGAAGGATCGTTCTGCCTCTAGATACAAAATACCTGCTGGGTCCTACAAGTCATGAAAATGTTACATTACATTTTGAAAGGAAAGGGGGACAAAAAGAAGGCAGAAAAAATAACACTTCTAATCTTTAATCAGCCACTCAGGTTCACTAATGGAGAAATGCAAGTGCTGGGAATTTATGCTCAATCTCAAGAGGGAGTATACTCCATACAAACAAAACCTTTGGAAAAATCTGAGTATTCACTGAGAATGTATCACCGACCTTTTTAAAATGCTTATGACTTGGTTAATATGAGCAGATTTTCACAGAGATGGAATAAGAAAAAGCTATAAGCAACAGATGTCAGGGATGTCCTTGTGGGGAACACTGGGCAATTTTCAGTAAAGCAGGATACAGCACAACTAATAAGCATTATTGAGGGAATAGACATTGTCCACAGCTTTGAGGTGGATCTGTCCAGGCTTTCATCTCCAATGAACTCTCCCTTCCTCTGAGGAAAAAGCCTTTAAAGTCAGAGAAGCCAGGTTTTACAGCAGTATTAACTAAGATCCTTAACTTCTGAAGAGTCAAAATCCGAAGTGACTACGCCAGCTGGATAATAAATATCAACAATTAAATGAAAAGGTTCATAAATAACTCCTCCTTCCCACTCTGACCTTGCAGATGAGTCATTTCCTCAAACCCACTTTCAATGACAATTCAATGACTCTGAATTGCAACAAAATCTGCCTGGCAACTCCTAGTCCTCAGGAAGTTTTTCAGGAGGACTTGTCTGCATGCTGCCTGAACAACCTGCAGGCTCCCAGCTCTGTACCTGCATCCTCCTTTCTGCCACACGCAGTGGGCCCAGACATTTTGGCCCCAGGAACAAGCTCAATTCCCCACCACACAGGACCAATCTGCCCTCCCTCCTGGGAATTTTACTCAATTCCGGCTTTTTAAATAAAGATAAGACTATTGTAGATAAATACACAGATACATAAATAAATAAATATCTAAGTTGATAATAGTATTGTGCATCACTGATGTAGCTGGGGTCGTGAAAGAAAGCTGATAGGAGCTTGATGCAAACCAACCAGAGGAGGTAGCTCTTCACACAGAATGCAGCAGAATCCTCAGGCTCCTTCCCAAAAGATATTTTGGATGCCAAAAATTTTACATGGGTACAAGGGGAAGCTGAACAAGCACTTGGAATAAAATTACACTGAAAGCTACCAAGCTCAGGAAATCTTCAGAGCTCCAAATAGTCAGATGCTGAGAGAGTACTGACTGTAATTATCATGGGCTTGCCCTGTTCTTTCCTGCAGGAGTCAACTTATGCGCACTACTGGTACAGAATACTGGACTAGCACTTTGGTCTGAATCAGCACAGCCCTTCATAGGTTTTTGCATAATAAAGAAAAAATCACAAACTATTCATACTCCAAACCGAAGATATGGATGCTTCCAAACTCAGTGCCCAGTGCATTTTGCAATGCACATATATATCTCAACAAGACTTTATTGATACAGTTCAGACCACTGACACATCACTACAGCACCTTTTCATTAAGAAATACAACCAACTATATTTGTATGTATGTTTGCATTCATTCATGTATGTATCTATCTATGTATCTATCTACCTACCAACCTACCTATCTACCTATCATTTTTTAGCCCATCCCTTTGTGTTCTGAATAGCTTTCAGCCAGAAATCTATTCTTTCCTTTGTTTATCAATCAGCATCAATCTCAGAGTGCAGGATGCATTAAACACCAATTACAGCTTTTTATTCTGCAGGTGAGCTTACTTGTTTAGTTTTGTTTTGTTTCCAGTCATGGCACATTTGCTGCATTTATTCCTCAGAATCCCTAGCTTGGATTATTTTTCCTCCAGTTAAGGGTTGCTTCACATAAAAGCAGGCTGCAAACATATCATTTTTAGATGAGCCACCTGGATATTATCATTGCTGTTATCATTTCCCATTTTTGTGTCATTGCATTTCTTTCCTTACCAGATGTTTACGAAGTCTCTGTCGATTTCCTTTCTTTCCATTTGTTAAGAGCTGGGCACCAAACTCTGATTTAATTATTTCAGGGCCGGTCACTTCTATTTTCAGTAGCGTGTTAGAAGATAGTCAACCCATAAACAATGACCTCTCAATCTGAGAAACTGATCTTTCTCCCAGTGAATCAGCAACTACACATTAGGGTTGGGCCCCAAAGAGGGAAGGAAACCTTGTGCATAATGAAATGAGTGTTATTTTGAAAACAGTCTTTATGTCTCATGAATGTCCTAATCATGAACCAGATGGAGAAATTTCTTTGTAATGTACAACAAAACATAGATGTCTATCATGCATTATTTATTATTATTTTAATTTAAATCTAGCTATCACCCACTAGCCTGTGAACTGTGTAGCTCAGAGTGACGTGCCAAGACATGACATGTCATGCCATGACATGAACAAGGAGTTGTTGGTGGCTGGATCATTAGCACCAACTACCAATATTAGGAACTACATGAAACCAGAAAGCAAGCCAAAGGAATGGCCAGCACGCAAATACCAGGAGATTTAATCAGCACTGCCGGATGAAGGACAAGGAGCAAACACCAAATCAGTAGCAAACTTGCAGTCTGGATCCGGTTTACCTACACTTACTAGAGAAGAAGACAGTGAAGGTTTGCTACTGCCAGCCCCAAAGGGCTAGTGATCTAGATACATATATACATACACTATTGATCTAAGACTCCTCTTGAGGTATCAACTGCAGAAACTCCCAACCCCAGACAAACCAGACAGTCCAAAAGTATACTCCTGTAATTACTGCTTGCTGCAGAATAGAGCTTAATCCACACAGGCCTTGTAAGATAGCATAACTAAGTTGTGCAAATGATGTAATTACACAATTTCACCAAATTCTGTCTTTTGTTGCACTGAAATAACTTATTATGATCAGCAGTTTGAAGCATATAGGCAACGAGATATGTAATGTCTCCTAACTACCTAACTATGACAGAAGCCAGTCAGCCAAAGTTTTGCAATGCAACTGCCGAGACCTTTTCATTATAATGAGATCCCCAAAGAAGACCGAAAGACTTTGAGACTCAGAAAGCAATGTTTTATTAGAGCTTGAGCCAAAACCAAAAAATTGGATAGAAAAAGCTCAAAATGACCAATTCAACCAGAATAGAAACATGTTCCTAAGCATGTCTTCCTCAGTTACAAGCTTTGTTTCAGCCAACTCAGAGACTTTTTAAGTTTGTCACAAACTTGACCAATCCCCCCTGATCCCTAGGAAGTCCTTTCCACCAGCCTCCAAAGTCTGCCTGTTTGCTCCTCCTGAGCTGTGGACTCCCAGCTCTGTGCTGTAACTTTTCTACCTGCCACACTCAGCTGTCTTGTAAAGTTTCTCCACCCACGTATGCCCAGCTGCTGGATAGACAGGAACCATCTGCTTCACCCTCCAAGGGGCTGCACCTGACCTAGCTTTCAAATCCTACAACTGTGAACAAAGGAGTAAAAAAAATTAATTCCTGTCCACTATGCAAATCTCCAACAATTTAATGATAACCCGGTTATGGATTTTAGTATAAAGGGAAATGCTAGCCCTAACAGATGCAGCACCATCCTAAAATGAGTTTTTCTTCAATATAACACTTAGACAAAACAACATTGTTACTCTCCATATATATTTGACAGTAAGGATGAATACGTTAGCTACAGCCTTTGTAAAGAGGAGAGGGGGCGTAGAGCAGCAGCAATTAGATTTTACAGCTCTTTGTGAAGTTGATGCAACACAAAGATGTGTTCGTTAAATGTTAAAACACAGTAAACACATAAATGTCTCAGCTGCCACCATTGTGGAATTGGAACAGAAAGGGATACCTAAATGAAATCTCTCAGAATAGCACGAGGCACTGATGCACTGGGAGAGGAAAGCAGTGTAAAGGTTTGAATATGGGTATAAGGTGGCTAAATGAAGGGCCAGAAAAGTGAGGTTGATAGCTGAGCATATGCTAACCATGGCAGTTCCTGTGGTTCAGCATGAGGTACGAAGGACAAGAGCTCTACCAAAGCATAGGAAAGCATAGGTGTGGGATATATAGAAGAAGGAAAAAAGGACTTGGCCCTCCTATGGAATCAGACCTAAGCAGCTTGTACATGCCTTATGCAAAGTGGGCTTAAGTTCAAGACCAGTACTGAAAATACATAGCATAAACCAATCTGCCAGACTCTGCATGGCATTCTACAGATCTGACATTAATAGAGAGGTCAGGTGCTTTCCCATTCCATGGTGGCTTCTGCAATCAGGGTGGGTCTGGCCTGAAGAAAGCACGGAGATGAGCTATGACCTGCTGTGCTTTTACCTTTGGCATACCCTTAAGCTTTAGTTTGGGGAAACAAACCAAAATGCAACATTACATAACAGGCAATATTATATGAGCTACCAGCTCAACTGTCAGGAGTGGGAAACTACTGGGCTCAAATTACTAGGATCTAAAGGAGCAGCTAAAGGCCATTTATTTGCCCGCCCTATATAAATTATACCATGAAACTAATGTTTCAACTTAAATACTATCAAGCTATTTATTTCAATTTCACTAACTACTTTAAACAATCAAACATTTACAACCATGCCACAATATAAAAGGAATCAGTAGATCCATGGGCTCAGATTTGAAATCACTGAGTCAATATAACATGTATTCAGATTCGTGGCAACTCTAACCTGACCTTTTCCAATACAATGTGACAGTATCCCTACATGAGGTTGGACTAGACTAGTAAGATGCAAACACTTGAAGATTGGGTTCTCCATAGCCAGTAAAGATTTGGCAATAATACCAAATTAAACATGCCTTGCACTTGGCTCACTGAGGACATTTCATTTCAGCAGAATTGCAATGTTCACTAATGACTGAAACCTTATTATTTTTGTGAAAATTGTCTAGTATTTGGCTTTGTTTGCTTCAGTCGTGGGAGTTCATTCAGTCTTTCTTTTTCATTAGTTGGGGATATAAGGGCTAGCAAAAGCTCTACCAGCTCTGAAGGAACAAACTGTGTGGGCTGAATCTCATCAAATTCACTGATGTTATGCTGATCATGTTTAATATCTGTTCAGGGATGTAAAAACTTTTTACCAGGAGTGAAATTGTACTGACTCTGCCCAGTACCCATGAAAGGAAGATAATCTAAGGGCAACTGAGGGAATACTATTCACTTGTTAAAAATTCCTATTTTAAACAGATTCTGAAGTTGGCCCTAAGCAATGACACTTTTTTCCAGATTAATAACCCTCTCTTTTCTCAGAATCCTGAACAGATTTACATAGAGCCCTAAAGTCAGTTCATAAAATGCGTTAAACTGGCAGAAGAGAATTTTATGATAGGAAAAAAGTTCACTCTTTTTGAACCTATACAAAAATGCACTCAATATTTCTATTATACAAGGGAACCCAAACCTATGCATGTGTTTATTATTTACTACCTTCTTTCTGTTAAAATATATTTTTAAATGCAGCACTCTCTTATTCTCAAATTATTCAATTCCATACAAAAGTAGTGAAAGAGATGCCTCTTTTCAAACCTCTCCTTTAAAGAAAATAAATCAAGGGGCTAGAAGAGCGTCGTATAGCAATTTATTCAAAGCTCTTCCTTTCCAAAATGAGTTTGAGACTTGGATATGCGGGTCCCTGAAGAAGCGAGACAATCTTTCAACCTGCTTTCTCCTTTTCAGGTGCTTGCAGAGCTCCTCTGTTTTTCCTCTTCCTGATCTTCTCCCTGTGAGATCTCAAGCTGCCAGTCTCCCTCCTTTCATTTCTTTGCCTCTCTGTGGTACATGTGTATCTCCCTCTCTCCTCTGCCACCACACTTTCCTTACATCTGCTGAGGATCTTTCTTGTTTTCAAGCATTCCTTCAGCTGCAGCAGAGCCCTCCCTTTTACACCTGTAGTAGCCCAGCTAGCCCAAACAGCATCTGGATGTGGGGGACTGAAAGCTGGTGATGGGCATGCAGCCATGCTAACTAGCTATGACACCTCCCAAGTTCTGCTGAGCGTCTCCTGTTCCCTGAGCGTCAATGAGAAAATGCATTCTGCTGCTGTGGAAGGAAGGCTGTACGGTCAGTGAGGCACAAGGGAGAAAAAGATCCAATTTCCAAGATCCCAAATGCTCCTCGTGAGGCACGGGGTACATACACCTGTTGAGCACTGCCTTCTGTGGGATGTCAACTGTGTTCGGTAACATTTTGGGTCAGATATATACTGCAGCTGAAAGTTCTGGGCCTGTTCAGATAACTTATTTAGCAGAACTAGAATCCCAAGTGATTAGTTTTCTGAGGAAAATCTTCTACTGAAATATTCTGTGTCACATTCCTCCTATCCTTTAATCTATAGGCAGTGCCTTGAAAACTTATTTGGAGGTAATTTGAATTTAAAAGAGGAAATAAATCCACCCAAATCATCCCAAAAGCAGCTGACTTCACTAATCAAGAAAGATTTTTACATAGCCAGGGATCTTTCATCAAAGACATCATGAAACCTTCAGTGGAGGCACTCAGGACTTTGTAGGTTATTATAAAGCATCTTTCATGCAAGCTCTGTCCAAAATTCATTATTAAACTAAGTAAGACTGTCAGAAAATGAGAATGAGGTTGGGCAAGTCTTGTATGAATGTAAGGGGTTGTGGTCTTACACAGACCCTCAAACAATTCCAGCACCCTAATCCACCCCATGGACAACCCTGGAGGACAGAACCTGCAGTCCTCAGCCACGTTCTGACATACTCACCAACTATATGGCACAAACGCTCTTGTGAGCACTGTGAGGTGGCCTGTTTGTTCTCACCACCAGATTTTCATACCCATAATATTTAGTTTATGAACTAAAGGGCTGCCTCAGTTGAACTTTTCTGTTTGTTTTTGATTTTGGAATTTTTCTCTATGACAGTGCTGACTGCCTCAATTCCTAGAGTAAAATCTCAGAGACAACTCACTGAGTAGGAGAATTTTAGCTTGAAATGAGGCTTGCTTCATTGCTCATTCTGCATGTGTAGGTACGAGCTGGTCTCCTGCTTTCCAATCCATTGCTGAATTTCAATCAAATTTGACAAAGATTCTGTGAGTTTGGTGAAGGCAGCAATCTAAAGGGCTGTTAGTTCCCCACTGTGACAAAGATGAATAAGATTACCGATTTTTAGGCAGAGACTCAAGCAATTGAAGGAGTGAAAGAGAGTAAGAGAGATATGTTGAAAAAAAGGGGTTTGCTTCCTCTGCCCAAAGAACTACTTGCTCCGTTGTTTCTTTCTGTTCCTGAAGCCAGGACCCCCATCATTCCTGCCACAATAACCAGTTTTTGTAGTCGGAGAAAAACCTGTGGAGGAAGCAAGAGCTGAGAGAGAGAACCTGTTACACTTTATGAACTGAAACAACAGGATTTTTGCTGATATCTTATATGTCAGCGGTCACTACTGGGTGAATTATTGACAGTTACTGCTCTGCATTATTTTGTTCCCATCCATTGGCTCTGTAAACAGTGTGGCAGGTGACGAACTGCATGGCTCGATGCTCAGCTCTTATGGACCAAAGGGCTTCCAGGGAACACTGAGTAGTTCAGAGACTGAGGTATGAGGCAAGTACGAATCCCTTTTGACAAAAAGGAAAAACCTTGTTTAATAGAACAAACGTGGATCTTTTCTGCTTCTGGTTTAGGGTAATCCTTTGTATCCTTGAATTAGGAAGGCCAATGTCATGCCAGCTGTATTGGCATGCTTGAAAATTCAGCCTTTAGCACAGAATAATGATGAAACTTGGCTTTATAGGAGAAAATCTGATTGAGTTCCAAAGATGAAAATATACCCCCCCAAAATAGAAATAATGTTAGTAATTAGCTAAAAAAGAGAGAGATTCAATGACTTAATAGTACCATTCAAAGAGTTTTAAGCTGTTTATAATTAAGAAAAAGTTTAGAAGAACAGAATATGAACTCTCCTGTTATGAATGGAGGTAGTTTGGTAGGGGTGTTTTGGCAGTAAAGTAATTCCCAAAATAGACTACTGGATTCACTCCCAGCTAAAAGGAGCAAAACTTGCAGATGTTGCTAATGCAGACAAAAACCAGAACATATATCTGTGGCCAGATGCGGCAATTCTAAGAATTGCATCTGGCACAGAACATGTGGCCATTTTAGCATCACACCAAGAAGTGATACTGAGTACTTATGTACTATATCTTTCCAGAGGTCTTGATTCAGCAAACAATTTAAATACTTGAATATGGTTAACTTAAATATATAAGTAGTCCCACTGGGATTACTCATATGCAGAGGGACATGTCTAAGCAACTTCTGAATCAAATCATAAAACCCTTAACAGTGATCTGACTGTGAGTCAACTAACAAGATTCACCGTTTTTTCCTGGAGACAAAAGCTCTTTTATTTTTTTCTGTACTTTATTTGCTGCACTCCCTTTCCTTTCGATTTATTTCTTCTCTTGGGTTTTGGTTTGCCTGCTTCCTATTGTTATTGTTCATCAAATATTTCACATACAAGTGCTTTCCAAAACAAGGCAATCAATCCAGAGCAACATATTTGTAGTAATATATAATTAACTGAGTATTTTTCTGTCATGCAATGGCTGTAGGATTTACAAAATTATTTTATGCATGCATTTATGCTGATAAGCTAGAAAAGTAAATAAAATCTCATGCAAAAACCTAAAGAGAGCAATAGATGATAGTTATTTGGCCTCACATTATGCATAACTACTTTTTGGATTTTCAATTATATTCACAACACAATGAGAAGCTGTTAGGAAATTATCCACTTCACTACTTTCTTCTTTCTTCAGCTCTGGACTGTCCCATCTGTCTTGCTTCATGTATTTTCTGTCTGAGGACTACTAGAGATGGTACAATGCAAAGGCTTGAGGGCACTGATTGATCATGGCAAATCAGCAGACGCCAATGCTTCCTTAAATAAAAATAAAAAAATACAACACATGATTTCCTGCTTCTAACAAAGGAGAGAAGAGACCTGTTGGTGAAATATTAGAGTAATCCTTTCCCTTTTTTTGTTCTTATTTTATTTCCCTCTTTCTTCATGATTCTCTTCAACACTAAGACCACTCAACCACATCAGTGTAAAGGAAGTGGTACAAAAGCACCCTTTGATCCCACAAGGAGAACTGACTGGGAGACACAGTCAGAAGGGCCATCATCTTCCTGCCCACTGCTGGCCCTGCCTTCCTCACTCCCTAGCCTCTCTCTTGAATACCCAGGTCTCTCATTCTCCCTTCTGCCAGCTCTGGCAATCCTCACTCTTTTCCATGAGCCAACTTTATGTGCTAACACAGCAGACAGCTAGCCAGGATTGTCACTGCTTTTGCTTTCTGCTGTCAGGGAGATCCACGGCAGCTCCGGAAAGGTCTGGTGACCACCAAAGCCCTTCCAAGACAAGTGATGGGAATGCATGGCCATGAGCAGAGTGGACAATGTCAGGGTGAAGAGGGAAATCCCTTACTGAACAGCATGCAGGTCTTCAACTAATTCACAAAACCGTGTGCTTAAGATGACGCAGAAGATTTGCCAAAGAATTTGAACAACACTGGCAGTATCCACTTCTGCTGGAGAAAAATTCCATATGTGGTTAAAGGATCAAATAGTACCATGCCTTCTAAGGAAGAGCACCAGAGCCTCCGCTTCCACATGTTCTTCAAACAGTGCAGTGGTCAGCTAGGAACTGGAGGGAAAAAAATTGTCACAGCAGGCTGGCAGTAGTTTACATGCAAAAGGGGGTTTAATTCTTGAAAGTGTTGGTAGCGAGTTATTTACCTAGCTATAATGCTTTACCTACAGGACTTTATAAGAACATTATGAGGATTAGCTGATGTTTGTGAAGTGTTTTATGGATGAAAGCACTGAGTGCCCAGGACAGAGGCTACTGACACCAATTGCTTTCTGGCATTCTGCATTATATATGCAAGGGAAGCAATGAATTTAAACAGGTTTACTAAAACCTATTTGATTAGAAAAGGAATCACTCATGAAAATGCTCTAAGGCAAAGCTCTTCACAGGGAAAGAGGACGGTCCATTCCCTCATTCTGGTAGGGCAGCAGGACACAGTAGCCCTTGTCATCTAAATAACATGATTTAAATCTTCTAGGTATGTAAGAAAACTCATTCACCAGGCACAGAAATGCTGTGAAATCCTTCCCCTGAGAAATAAAAAGCAGCAGATTGCAGTTAAGAATTTCATGATGCATCCCGGACGACAGTCCTTTCAGAGCTGAGTGGAGGGGTCACTAGGCCATTTGCCCTGGGAACAGGTCACCCAATTAATCTCCACTTAGGAGAGCAGAATAATTGGCCTCTGAAGTAAAAGGTGCTCATTCAGATAAAAACTAGATGTTGTAAACTTTGAGATTTACCTATTCCTAGTTATTAACCTTCATCAGATTTAATTAAGCCCTGTGGGTAAAGCACAAGCACTGAGAAATTTTATACCCATGTCATATTTTCTAAAGGGAGGCTAAGTACAATGTCCTCTATGTCTTCTGCCATGCTGAGTGAGAATTCTGTCATCCAGTGTTTTTCCTGTATGTGGTGAAGAACATCTGAGAGTATACTTTATCTGGAGTAACCTATGTTTCTGCTGTTTACATGGAACATTAAGTATCAAGGCTTACTTCAGGAACCCTAGTTATTGCTGCCATATGTCTGTTTATGTAATTCTTATGTTTAATTCCTTCATAAACACTAAATATCTGACCAAGTGTGAGAAGGTCCCTACTTTAGAGAGAGGAGACATTGCCCTGAGTATTTCATTCAGTGTCTCAGCAAGCAGGACAGATCTGTATGTTAAAAGTTTACCTGGATATCCACTGTCAAGGCATTTGATGGACACTGACGTTGCTGGCATGTTAGAGCCATACATGACCTAAACATCAATGGTACAGCATTTTGCATTCAATTCAATTATTTCATTGGAAAGATGCCTAAAAAAAAGACCTGATCCTTTAAGATTCGCCACCGAGTCAGACATAGCTGAGCTGAAGCTGCTGTGAGATGATCACATATATTCCAGACTTATTATTGGGAAACTCTGTTCCAAGAAAGAGATATAAGGGCTGCAGGCTGTTTGTTAAAAAAAAAAAACAAAAAACAAAAAAAAGAGAGAGACAGGATAAAAAAGCTAAAACATTTTTAAAGTTTATCAATTTGAGGGGTATTGCACCATGCAACAAACACTATAGTGACTGTAAAATGACAGGGCATGTGATTTTTTTATTGCTGCAGTTCCTGCTTAGATTTCTCCAGTCCCGGGAGGTTTTACTGTGCTTCAGTGATTCATTTAAAAGTCCCATGTTTGCAAGTGGCGAGAATGCAGTATTAAAACGTACAAAGGCGATTTGCAAACTGTGGTCTTTTTTTGTCCACAGGGAGCTGAGCAGTTCCCTGATACTGCTGGCAAGAACACCTTAAAGCATGGAACTGGAACTGCTGCTGCTGAGACTGCTGCGTTAGAAAGAGCCATCCTCAAACCCAGCAGGCAGAAGCATCACCAGAAAGACAAGAAGAAGGGAGAAAGTAAACTACTGCTGCTGTAGAAATAGCCACCGGATAGGACTTGCCAGCCTCACCAGGACAGTGAGAAAAAGATCAACCACTACTGTGGTCCAAGGCTACTTGTAATGAGATCTTCTACCCATTTCATGAGACTCCTGGGATGCTGGGGAGGGATGATTTTGAGAGGGCTGTAGGAGGCTGTGAGGGAGGGTAACAAAGTCTCTCACTGCAGCTCATCTCTCCCTCTCCCTCGATGCCTGTCTGCCCCATCACATGCAGATACGCTATTTTCACCTCCTGCAAGGTGCAGCATGGTCCCTGAACAGCTGATATTTACTATGATGTGCCTCCTCAGCGTTGCAAACAGGGTGAGGGGGCTATAGGCCAACAGAAGAAAGGGGTTATTGGGCTTTTTGTCTGATAAATCCCCTTCACAGACCCCAACAGGGGCATATGTCAGTGCAAATTGGAGGCAGTTCTTTCAGCAGGAGCACCTTCCTCTTATTGCATAAGCAAGAGAGTCATTCTGTCACTTAGGGCCAGAAGGCAGAGCTGTACACAGGATGAACGGGGGAAAGCTTCAAAACCTCTCTAAGATGGGAAGAAAACCATACATTTTTGCTGAAAACATCAGCCTTAGAGTCCTTCCCTTGAGGTTCAATGTAACCTCACTTAGTGCATGCCAAACAAAACAGGGAACTTTGTTCACTGAGTGGGAAGCTAGAAGTGTTTCCAGGAGCACTGTCATCACTGTCATCTTCACTCACAGGTTCAGAGATGACTCAGTGCATCTGAGGATGCCACTTTTGGAAACCAAGCTGAGCGTGTTGCTCCTGCCAGAGACAGGGCTGAGGTCACGCTTGCTAGGCATAGTCTTAGCCTCATCAGTCATACACTCGTTCTAGGTGTTAGGCTTATTTGACTTCTTTAATTGAAAACAAAGGGCGGGGCTGTGCATTATGGTTCTCCTGATAAAGTCATTACAAGTTAACCTAACCATAGCTGGCCTTGAATCAATAGTCAGAGATTGTTTGGGTATATCATTCAAATTATGCCAAAGTATAATGGGTGTGTATTTGAATGATCATATACTTTGTTTTCAAAGACTGATATGTAAAACCTCTGCAGCATCTTCAAGCTTCAGTAAAGAACATAAGAAAGGCTACACCTTTTTCCTTGAATGCTTTACTGTTTCCATTGCCAAGCTGGTTCTCTGTCAAAGAGAGGGAAATTGTTCTCCTTTAAGCTTATTTTACCATATTTTTTTAATATACTGTTAAAGATATCTGCTATTTCTAATAATTGTTAATAATCATACTTAAAAATATCTAGAGCTCAAGTCCATTTTTAAACAGAACCCCATTTTTCCTGATTCTATCTCAAATGCTAGTGCTGTGATAAAGACAGGAAAAATCAGCACGGACTGCTCCACTGGAGCAGCAGAAGAAAAGAAATCTTCTAGGCAAGATTTACTAATACCAGATTGGGTGGCATGGTACGTTCCAAGTGTTTAAAAATAACAGTGTGACATTAGTGTATCGATGGTGCAAAATCAAAGGACTGCTGTCCTGGTTGGTAGGTCAAGAGTCTGGCAGAGACTGCTATTTTAAGCAGTAGTAAAGTCTGTACAGTGACAGTATAACCAAGAAAATGCTACTAGAAAAAATGTTGCTCTGTTACACCATTGACTGACGGAAAATATTAGTTGCAAGGCTGGCTGTACATTGCAGGTTGAATCTGGCCTGCTTGCCATGTATTTATTTCGGCAAAAAAATGCACACCTAAATGTTCACAAGCAATGACTAAGGACTCATGGGTGCTTGAGCAAAATCCATTAGTCTGAGCAAAGTAGCATGCTTGAGTCTAGTTATTACTGCTTGACCCTGGGGGCAAAGTGGGGCGATCATGGAATTGGCTGCAATAGTAATTATTCTATATTTGTCACTGCATTTGTGACTTCTATGTTAATACCAGTAAAATTAAAAAGCTTATAAAAGTAGAAGCCTGCTTTGTCAAGCATAGAGATATCTCAGTGAGAAGTCCATGCATTTTTATACTTATTTTCTTACCTATACATCCAATCACTCAGATCTTTCAAAGCAAGGTAAAGAAATCCATTACGCATCTTCCACAGTCTTAACCCAAACTTTAAAATTCTTATTTCCTTGGTTCCCAGTAAAATGGACAAATTTCTCTCATTAAGAGACTGCATGATCAGAATTTTGTGAACAGTGTGAATTTCCTATTAAAGTTTTGCCATTGGTTAAATATAGAAATGGCAGACTAACTCTCAGAGTGGATCATTTTAAGTCTTCTAAGAGGATTAAAATATCTGATTCAGAGACATAGACATTAGACGGATGACTTTTCAGAGTAAAGCAAAGCTCAGCCCTTCTCTGATGTTTATCCTGAAACTTCTGTACTTATTAAGGTTTACTTTGAAGGTATGTTGCCAGTGTGTTGACTCTGTATTTCAGCAATACTAAATGTGATTGCTTACACTTAAAGTGGCTTTTACTTTATTCAGTAAGACATACGAAGTTATAAATAAGGAATGGGATTTTTTCAGCTATGCTCCCCATTGGCTTCAGTTTACTGGGATTTTTGAAAGCCTTGATGATGCTCTTTTTCAGGATTAAACAGCAAAAATAACTGGAGTTTTTCACATTCCAGACTTGAATTCTCATGCCAAAAGGAAGCATGTATTACCGCTGCTGCTCATATGGCACTGCTACCGAGAGCTCAGACCTGACCCTTGTGCCCAGCTCAGTGCAAAGCCTCAGCGTGCCATGCCTTCCTTTCACCTATCAATTTGTCTTGTCTAGATAAGAGATGATGTATCCAAGTAACATCTGCCATTTACATATTTTCCCCAGTGGGGCTGACCATCATTTTTCCCAAACACTTTGTTGATGATACATCAATTACCAAAAAAAGAGGTCAAGAACCTTGAATTACTCCTAACTGGTAGCAAGGTAAATAACTGTTGAACTTCCAGTGTTATTTCCACTCCAGCAATAAACTGCAGCACATTCTCCTCCTGAACTCTATAGTATGTCCTTTTGTAAAGAGAAAAACAGCCACAGAAAAATAGCTTCACATGGTCTAGAGCATCTTTCTAGAATTTGTGCTGAGACACAACCAAGGTATGTCAGCATGCTTGTGCTAAGTCTGTCTGCCTCTTTTTTTCAATTTTTGCAAGCAAGTAAAACCTAAACATGTGAGAAAAAAATGGACATCCTTAGTCACCAGTGACTCAGCACTAAATTAAACCAAAATTATTTATCCAAAACCATGATGACCCAACAGTCTTACCAAGCCCTTTACTGAACTCCCATTGAACAAAAGTAGAAGTCTTTAGGCTCTGGCCTGGAGTACAACCTAAATTAAAACCATGGCAAAATTTATGATTAAAGGAAGTAAATGAGTGTCACTGCAATTCATTGGACATGAATTATTACCTGCTTGGAAGTTACACCTGGAAGTCTTCAGACCATAACACATTACCCATGGGTTCCCGTGAAAATGTGGTAGCATGGTTTATCAAAGAATAAATTGAACATGTTAACTGTACTATATTAACACAGAAGACTACTATTTACAATGGACAGTGGAACTGGAAAGTACTTTGTGGTGCTGCAACAACACTGGTACAATTTGTCTCATTCTGGATCTTTTGTTATTGCAGACCCTTTCATCTTAGAGAAACACAACCTCCTCAAGAGTGCAGGGGTCTTCAGCAGAAGATGCTGAATCTGACACTGGCTTCTCTTGTAATTTTCCAAAAACATTAACTCTAACAAGAAATAAATAGAGTTGAAGTGTTGATGTGAATTTATCGAGTGATGATACCACTGCATTTATGTTCATTCATTCATTCATTCATCTCTTCAAGTTACTAAGTTACTTGCATGAACTTCAGTAATTTAGTGTATAATCATAACATCAGACAAAGCTTACCAGCTACATAGAGAAAAGGGTGTGATCTCTTAAAGAGTCTTATATTTTAAAATCTCTGCAGTCTGTTTTGTGCTTAGCACTGAAAACCTATTTTAAAGCTTCAAACAGCAGAAATTACTTTTGTGCATTCCTTTCTTAAAGGGTATAGATCATAGATCATAGAATGGTTAGAGTTGGAAGGGACCTTAAAGATCATTGAGTTCCAACCCCCCTGCCATGGACAGAGACACCTCCCACTAGACCAGGCTGCATTGAAATGAGATTTTTTTTCCCTTAACTATGTTTTTTAGCTGGCGAAGGGGCAACCTACATGTTGTAAAGGCTTTCACACCCTGGAGGCATATCTTGAGGAAGGTGCTTAGGATCCAGCCCTTGTAGATGAAGCTGGGTTTTGTAAGATATGCATATCTGTGAGCATGCCTGTCTCTCCTTGCTCTATTTCTTTTCAGGACTTTTCAAGAGGAGATTCACTGAATATTGAAGGAAGGGGAGAGTCCCTCCATCTCTGTCACTAAGTTCCTGAATTACCACTGCTTCATCCACTCAAACCTGGCAACTTGTGTTGGATGGACAATGAAACAGATCCTTGAACGATAAAAACCAGCCACTGATCCCATTTTACTGATAACCACGTTGAGAGTCTGTCCCACTCCAGAGGGCATCTGGTGACTTACGCTGCAGAGTGAATATATGTGAATCTCTCTGCAATTTGTATTTTAAATCATAGTGATAAAGCTTGCTTTCTATAGGTAAATTAATCTTACGGTCTTCAGCTTTTTATGGTTCATGGCATGCACTAATCTGTTCACTCATGTGAATAAGAAGCATTGAGAGTAACTGAGTTATTGAAAGCTTTTGTCTGAACAACATCTCTGTACTCAACAACCAGATGCATGTGATGCTGTTTTGTATAATTTATCCCCGTTTATTCCCATAGAAAAGCCAAGCCATCTCTTCTAAATTCATAATCTAATCTCCAACGTAACACAGACCCAAAGATTTCCGAGGTTATCGAAGTTGCACATTTTTCCCTGATACAATATTAAGAAGTTAGGTTCAAGTTAATTAACATAAAAATATAGATCAATATTAAAAGCAAGTAAATGAGAGCATTAAAAAGAAATTTAAGTAAAAATACACATTCAATATTGCCACCCTCAAACGCTCTCCTTTGCACTGAAATTTATATTCAGAATCCAAGTATTGAGGTCATGTTCACTGTTTTCTTGGAAAGGCAGAATAATTCTGATAAATTTGATAAATAAGCAGAAGTCCACAATGGTTAATTGTATTTCCATACCACATGTGATTACAAAAAGAGTAGTAGTGATGAGGGTATTCCCTTGACATGACTACCTATTTCATCCCATACTCTTCAAAACTCATTCTTTTTTTAAATAGTGGAACACTCACAGCATTTAATTTTCCCAGTCTCATCCTAGCTATGCACAGAATAGAAGGAGCGATTAATTTTTCAAAAGGCTTTGTTAAAGCCTTCACTGTTGAAAAATTATGCAGTAGGGATGATAACACAAAACATGATCATTGCTGTTGTCTTTATAAGGATTTCTCTTCTCAAGTATTGGATTTCACCAATGGATGTGTCTAAATACTAAGTGGAAATTGGCACCTGTTAAGCTGAACATCAGATTTTTTTTAACCAAGAAATAAATATTGCCAGAAATGAAGATTTTGCCAATAATGACCTTGTGAGAATATAAATCTTTGTGTCTACAAGTCATCATATGCATAGTGGTTTTTTAATGCCTTTTGTTACTGTTTTTGTAACATTGAATAGTTAGAAGTTTGTGCAGCAGAACAGCCGATTGCACCAAGGAAGAGGACACATCACCCCTTCCAGAAAGCAGTGATCAAATGTCCCAGGCCATGCTTCAGGAAGGCCCTGGCATGGCGGTGTTTTGCCTTGAATTTCAATATACAGCCAGAAACAGGGAAAGTATCAATCACGGCTGCAAAGAATCACTCAGCACCAGAACCACAAACAGCCAGCAGAAGACAATTCCCCAGATGTCCTTCCCATCCAACTTTCTGTGCCTTTGGCACTGCCTGTAACTAGCTATGCTGACTCTTATGATTAAAATGCACTGGAGGTAGCTCTTTGCTTTTAATTATCTACCTGTAGAAGGAAGACATTATTTAAAACAGCACAACCCAATGCCAAGAATAAGAAATTTTAGGAACTGATTTTCCTTCTTCGTGATGTCAATGACAAAACTACTATCCTGATCTTAAACCACTGAATACTATAGCTATAAAAATACAAAATAATGAGAGGGAGGAACCAAGTAATCCTGTATTACAAAACATTGACAAGCTATACGGATTTAGTATGCAGGCATAAATACCCAGGGCAGGGCGGAGCAGGGCAAGATATCTGAACAAACATTACTCCATTTCACATTCAGTTTTCAGGTTGAAAGCAACTAAACAAATTCTAACCGGTTAGCACAGGTCACACTCATGAAGATATGGGCTAGCAAGCAAAGTGCAAGTCTAAGTTTCCCAGGAGGTTTTGTATTTAGTTTGCTAACCCGCAGAGCTGCTCCTCCCAGTATAGCATTTCTACTGTTACCTGCATCCCCTGCCCAGAGTTCACATGTGCATGTCTACTTGCCATGCAATCGTAACCTTTATTCCCTACACTTATTCTTGAAATGAAGCATGAAAGATAAATTCCAAAAGAAAAGAAACAGATGTCTCTGGGGTTTATTAACCCTTTCCCCTCCCTCTTCCCTATGTTTAATAAATTCATTCACATAGCTGCAGGGTTGTGCCTCAAGTTATGTTTGTGCCCCTCTGAGGATATCACTTGTACTCATCAATATCCCACCTGCGGTAGCAATCTTTAATAATAAGCACCACCCTGGGTACCCTATGGTATTCTGTTATCCTTTAGTACGACGCTTAAGACCATACTTTATTTCTTTCCATACTAAGTCTCAGGACAGATGTCTGTTGTATGTCTCTCTTTAGTGTGCATAAAAGCAACAACAGTTTTGATTTGTCCTTTGATCCTTTAAGTTTTACTTTGCTTTAATCAAAGGCTGGCGAAGCATTCTGGCAAGACTGCATGAGAATAGGTGTCCTGAAGAAACACAAGTGTACGGTGTGCTCTCTGTATTAACCACTCTCAAAATAGTGCCTTTCTCCAAAATGAAGTTTGAAGAGAAAAGATAACAAATAGAACCTTTTTCATGTAAAATGAGGACATTCCTGATGTTTCTCTGAGCACAGAAAGGTAATATGGATACTTAAAACAACTAGATATTCCCATTCTGCTCCAGGTAATCATTTAGAAAAAATAAAACTGCCTCACATAAGTATGTGGAGATTACTGAAATGGTAGGTAACGGTGCAAGGATAGAAGCAGAACTGAAATAAAATAATTTTGAAATACACCCTCTATGCAAGATGTCAAGTCCTAGTCAGATTATAAAAGGGATTAAATAACTTCAAAGGAAAATTAATACATAAAGTTGATTCTTAATATCAGAACCTGGTTTGCCTGAGCACAGATGTGAAAGTTTCTTTAGATCTCAAAAATGTTAATTTCTTTTTGCCTTCCACCAGCACAAACTGCCTTGCTGGATGAAGGACAAATGCCCATCACATAATTTGTCAATTTCTATCCAGCTGAAACCTCTGTGTTTCTTTAGAAGACAGAAAATATAAGGAAGGTAGATGCTGACATATGATAAACTGTCATCATTTTACTGGAGATATTCAGTAATTCTCTTGTGGCTATTTATAGTCATGTTGGAATTTTGGAAGATTTACCAACCTGCTGATATTGCCTGCCCTGTGGAAAAAAATAAACCTCCTTACACGTCTCAAATGTTTTTTAAAGCAGTGAATAAAAATGCACTAAGAACTGAATGTTCAGAATTTTTACAGCACCTTTTTATTCCTCCAATTATTTGTTTTTTATATTATAATCTCAGTCATTTTATGTTGCAGCAGGTTTGTGTTTTCTGAACACAATCCAGAACAAAATTGCAGCTAACCTTATTCTTTCCCAGACTTCATCCATTTTGGATCATCTATTGAATTTAACTGCCCCATGAAAACTGTGTGGTTTTTAATTAAGTTTATTTTAGGAGCCCCAAACTAAGGACACAATGCAATGCTAAAGAAATCTAAAAATTAAATAGCGCAAATAAAAGCTAGATCATTTTAGTGGTGTTTTTGCTTTGAAAACCAAATTGGACCAGAAAGCCCAACTCTCTTAGTCTTAAAGGAAAGATCTTATCCTGGACTAATATAGTTACAATTAAGTTAAAAACAAACTGATACTTTCTGCAGTTCTTTAATTAGACCAGAATTAACTGAGAGTTATTTTCCTTATACCAGATTTAACCCAACTTCTTGGACTTTTTCAGAGCTTCCTGACTTCAGAGGGACTGACACAGCTATTCACTATGCCACTACAGGGTTTCTAGTGTTAATTTCTAATGGGAGTCTCCGGTTGGCTTTTTTTGTGTTTTAGTATCCCCCAGATACATGTTTTTAATCATGAGCATTGTAGCGTCAGTTGTGTTAACCAGTTAGGACAGGATGACAAGGACTCCTGGCCAGATCTCTGGGATAAAGGGTGATAATAAATTGTATTAGATGTAGACCTGTAATACAGCATGAAGCAACATGAGGTTTCACAGATATTTTGTGTAAAGAGAGGAAAGGCAGGACTCAGGAATCTTTCTAGGCTCTGAGGACAACTAGTGTATGCTGGCCCAGTCTATGATGTCTGTCTTGCTCCCTTTTTCTTTTCCACCTCTGGTTCCTTGTTCACAGCTGTTGTTTTTTCTTCATGTTGCTTATCCACATCCTCATTCCATACAACCAGGCTCCTCAACCTCATCTCAGTCTTTCTCCAGACTTCCAGGCCCTTGCTCTCCACCTTCTCCTCCTCTTCTCCTCCTCTTTCCCCATCTAAGCCATTTCTCTTATGCGTTGTTGGCTCTATTCATGCACCTTCTCCTGTTACTTAGCCTTACCAGCAGCTCACAGCAGTATTACTTTTGAGCCCCATGAACAGTCCTTGCCTCCCCAGGCTTTATCTTGATGCCTGGCTCCAAACTAGGTGTCCCTCAGGATTTCAAGTGTAATGTCTTCTCACAGGATGAGATCTTACAGCCCAGACACCTTTCTTTTTCACTGTAGGGAGCGACTTTCTAAACCAGATCAAACTCCAAACAAGGAATAAATATTATTGTTTTCCTGCTGGGAAGGTGTTCCAGGCCTCCTTTAGCTTCCAGACCTGACTTAACAGATTCAGTTTATACCCTTTTCCTTTGTGCCAATATTATCCACACCTAATGTTAACCGATTTCCTTAAAGACAGCAAGCATTTCCTCTTTTTTATTTTTACCAACCTAAATAAAGTATGTTCTACTAATCTCCCTCCTCTAAGTAAAGTTTTCCATTACCCATTCATTTTAATCCTCCTGCTCTGTACCTGGTCAACTCTGGATTCATCTTCATTAAACATAGCAATCCAGAATAGAAAAAATCTTGCAGACAGGGTCTTACACATTAGCACTAATACTTTCGTTATTGGAGATGCTACATCTTAAGCTTTAACCTATATTTTTGAGGCTATGTATGTCAGACTGATGTCTCATATATAGCCATAATAGACTAATACTCCCAGTTTCTTGATGAAATTTGTTATTCATCCCTAATCCCACTTCCAGCTACTGTACTGAACCCTATTTATACCACTCTAGTCATCAGTGATATTCTGAAGTGTACCCTGTATGATATTCTAACTCTTCTTGAATAATGTCAGTGCCTCACAACTGCTTGTTATCAGCACATTTAGCACACTGCCATTTTTGGTGTCAAGGTCATTAATAAAAATAATGAGTTCTGTTTCAAGACTGATCTTTGAGGAGTAATCACTCTACAGCCAGATAGATGCTCTTTCAGCACAATCTGAAGCTCCCTCTCTAGTTTTTTTTTTTTTAACTATTCTTATATTTCTTCTATAAAAACCTTATCTTCTACAGTTTAACTAATAGTTTCCTACATGACATCAGGCTGAAACAAAACAGACTGAGAAAATGCAGTACCTCTAATCTGTAAAATCAACTCCCTAACAAAGGTGTGAAGTCAGTATACCGTCAAGCATCTTCAGCAGAATCATGTTATATTTTATCTCATTTTCATTTACTGTATGATTTTATTCTTCCCACAAACATTTCTGCTAAGACATACTGTGTCTAGGAGCCCAAGCACATGAACCTTGTTATAACACCCATTCCCTCACCACACACTTGTCTCAAAGACTTTTATTGTGTTTGTTATTCTTTTGTCATATGGTCCAAACCCACAAGATAATAGCTCTGTTCAAACTCCTTGCTATGAATCTTACAAACTGATGTGTCAATTCTTTCTGTATTCTGCAACATGTGGTGGATCCAACTACAGTCACGCAAGTGCACAGTGCTCTTTGTATTCTGCTTCCAGTTCAGATGAGCTTATTTCCAGTACTGAACTCTCACCTCCTTTATAAAATCATAGAATAGTTTGAGTTGGAAGAGACCTTCAAAGGTCATCTAATCCAACCCCCTTGCAATGAGCAGGGACATCTTCAACTAGATCAGGTTGCTTAGAGCCCAGTCTAACCTGGCCTCGAATGTTTCCAGGGATGGTGCATCTATCACTTCTCGGGGCAACCTGTTCTGGTGTTTCACCATTGTAACTGTAAAAATTTTCATCTTTATATCTAATCTAAATCTACCCTCTTTTAGTTTTAAACCATTAACCCTTGTTCTATCACAACAGGCCCTGCTAAGGAGTTTATACCCATCTTTTTTATAAGCCCCATTTAAGTACTGAAAGGTCACAATAAGGTCTCCCTGGAGTTCCCTTGTACCTGAGAGCAGTTTCCCAGAGGATCCTATTGACTAACTCCTTCAAGAGATGGAAGTTTGTTTTCCAAAAATTCAGGGTCCTGACTTTACTCTCCACCTGACCCATATCCCTCAAGACTGAGAAATCGACCAGTGCCTGATTACTGCAGCCCAGGCTGCCTCCAATCTTGATGTCACTAATTAGCTATTTATATTGGTAACCAACAGGTCCAGTATTGCATGCCCTCTGGTAAGGCCGTCTGTTATCTGATTTAAGAAGTTATCTTTGATGCACTTCATAAGTCTCCTGGACTGCCTACGGCTCTCCATCCTACTTTTCCAGCAGATGTCGGGGTGGTTGAAGTTCCCCAGCAGGACAAGAGACTGTGAGTGCAATGCTTCCTGTAGCTGGAGTAAGAAGGCTTTGTCAATAGGCTCCTCTTGATCAGGTATCCCATAGTAGACCCCAACCACAAGGCTCTCTTGTTGCCTCAGTCTCTTATGTTTACCCATAGCCTTGCAACCTGCTTGTGGCTATTCTTCAGAGAGAGCTCTTCACACTCTATCCGTGCCTTGATGTACAGGACAACACCTCCATCCCTCTTTCCTCTCCTGTTCCTTCTGAACAGCCTGTAGCCATCAATATCTGCATTCTAGTAATGGGATTTACCCCACTAAGTTTCAGTAATGGCAACTGGGTTGTAGCTTTCTAGCAGCTCAGTGGCTTCCAGCTCCTTGTTGCCCATGCTGTGTGCATTGGTGTAGAGGGACTTCAGCTGGGCTGCTGGCTGTGTCATCTTCTTAGAAGAATACCCCTTAGTTCCTTCGAGGTATATTTCACTGGTGTATCCCTCTTGGCTCCTATTACCTCAGGAGCCCCCAGCTCATCTCCATAAGAATTCAAGTGTGCCACAGTGTAGCCAGCCCATCTCAGAGCAACAGGCTGAGGACCCTCACTAGCACCCTGTCCCTCTAACTTTGGTGTGTTATCCCACTGCTTGCCACAAAAAAGCCTCACCCTTCAAGCCTAGTTTAAAGCTCTGTTAATGAGCCCTGCTAGCTTTTGAGCAGGGCATCATGACTTCAACCCTGCATTAAACATCCCATTCTCCTTGTAGAGACCGGTATCCATTAGCTAGCTCAAATGTTCAAAATCAAGCTCATTTGGCTGCAATAACAAATATTCAGCACATCTGCACAGTGTGATGCCAGATCTGAAAAAACTGTGAGTGCAATGCTTCCTGTAGCTGGAGTAAGAAGGCTTTGTCAATAGGCTCCTCTTGATCAGGTATCCCATAGTAGACCCCAACCACAAGGCTCTCTTGTTGCCTCAGTCTCTTATGTTTACCCATAGCCTTGCAACCTGCTTGTGGCTATTCTTCAGAGAGAGCTCTTCACACTCTATCCGTGCCTTGATGTACAGGACAACACCTCCATCCCTCTTTCCTCTCCTGTTCCTTCTGAACAGCCTGTAGCCATCAATATCTGCATTCTAGTAATGGGATTTACCCCACTAAGTTTCAGTAATGGCAACTGGGTTGTAGCTTTCTAGCAGCTCAGTGGCTTCCAGCTCCTTGTTGCCCATGCTGTGTGCATTGGTGTAGAGGGACTTCAGCTGGGCTGCTGGCTGTGTCATCTTCTTAGAAGAATACCCCTTAGTTCCTTCGAGGTATATTTCACTGGTGTATCCCTCTTGGCTCCTATTACCTCAGGAGCCCCCAGCTCATCTCCATAAGAATTCAAGTGTGCCACAGTGTAGCCAGCCCATCTCAGAGCAACAGGCTGAGGACCCTCACTAGCACCCTGTCCCTCTAACTTTGGTGTGTTATCCCACTGCTTGCCACAAAAAAGCCTCACCCTTCAAGCCTAGTTTAAAGCTCTGTTAATGAGCCCTGCTAGCTTTTGAGCAGGGCATCATGACTTCAACCCTGCATTAAACATCCCATTCTCCTTGTAGAGACCGGTATCCATTAGCTAGCTCAAATGTTCAAAATCAAGCTCATTTGGCTGCAATAACAAATATTCAGCACATCTGCACAGTGTGATGCCAGATCTGAAAAAGGGATTGGCCCTCAGTTGGCAGTCATTAGCCCCACTTCACACACAAGAGAGAGAATCCCATTCCCAAGGCCAGACTATTCAATTATTTAATTTCCCCTCAACCCACAATTCACAGTCCAAGCCTATGTGCGTGCCCAGATGGTCCTGTTCTCCTGCTAGCCTTGCCTATTGTTATTCCCTGCTGCAAAGTGGCTCCAGGGCCTCAGACAAGTTAGCTACAACCAGTCCACCACTAATTTTCTGTGCAAAGGGTGGGCTTGCAGGGATGTTTTCAATGCAATCGGCAGTTGTGCCAGCAGCAATGCAGCTGGGAAGGACATTGCTCACGTGTGGCTCATAGGCTGCCTCTCTGACACTTAAAAGAAAACAGATGAAACTGAGAACAAGACCATGGTTCTGAAAAGTGAGCTTAAGGCAACATGCTACATTCTCTAGCTGAAGCTGGGACTACTGACACACCATCTGAATTTTGGGGCCAGAACTCGGACTGGAGCCACAACCTGGTGAGCACCCACACTGCCTACCTGCTGATTTGTAATCTAGCATGTGTCAGCTGGCTCTCCAAGCAAGGGAGCCTCCTTGCAGGACTCAAGTTTGAAAGCTGCACTGACGAGCAGTTGGCACTGGCCACTCTCAAAATGACTCATCACCCAGTCTTCAAAGGGTGTCTCAGCAGGCTTGGCCCCTTCTTCCATACCATCTCACTCTTAGCATCTCACCACAAAAATGAGAGCCATGTATTGGAATAAACTGGGACTCGTCACTGGAGAAAAAGCATCTCAGAGACTTTGGAGTGGACAGAGCTGGATAAGACCCCACATAAGCTAAAGCAGAAACCTTGCATACCAGGCTTGAAGAAACTCAAGCCTAGCTTCCTGCACAGCCATTGAAGGGATATCATACACCCCTGGACTCGTTTAAAACTATTGCTGCCACAAATGGTGTCAAAATAGTGGAGGGATCTTGGCCACTGTGAACAAGTACAGCAGGCTCTGACTATAAAGGATTTGTTCAGAGTCGCGTAGGAAACCTGTTGGCAAAAAAAAGGAAGAAAGCTCATTTTTTCCAAATTTCAGAGATAATTTCAGCCATATTTGTTCACAGTTTAAAAGAAAAATTAAAGCCTTACAGTTGAAGATGGATGAACTATTCATAGCAAATAATGTAGCCATCAAACATAGACTTTTAGTCACTTTATGTATTATCAATGAATAGCCTGATTTTTATGAATATGCTCATTAGTTGTAATTGTTTAACAAATGATTTATCTGAAAAAGTTTCATCCCCTGAGTTGTCTCTGATCTACTTGCCTTTGATTATTCACTAGATGTAGTACATTACTTTGCTCCCTCATAGAATAAGTGAAATATTATCAGTATCTGTTAACACTTGCAGCATGAATATTCATTTGTGAATGCACACGTTATATGACTTGTCATTAAAGGCATCCATTATCCCACTATGAAGAGTAGTTTGACTTTTTTTTTAAAATAAATGTAATTTATTGTGGCATCTATTCATTAGAAAGGTTACTCTAAAATACAACTAAGTAATTACCTTTAAATGTTAATTCATCCCTTGCTGCAAATATTTTTCCTTTTTGAATACATGCTTTAAATGCTGCTGTAAACATAGAAATGGACTTCTTAACTCTTGCAGAGCTGAACACATATTTTTGCATGGATTATCTTCAGAGAATCAGCATGCCTGCACTGAAACTCAGCAGTATGGTAACAATTTGCGTTCACATATACTATGGCTTCCTGAAAGAATTTACACTCCGGGAGACTGAGAAAAATGGTGCCAAAAGATAAAGAAAAAAAAAAAAAAAACAGACAAGAAGAAATTGTAAACATTCACAGGAAAAACTAAATTCCCAGAAAATAGAAAATTGCTGTAAAGAAAACAAAGTGAAGTACTATGGAACAGTTAAAAAACTTAACAGAAAAGAAAAGCTTGTAACAATAAATGACTAAAGAAAGGAGGACACTGAAGATGGAGACTGTACTTGGAATTTAGGCATATTAAAGGAAACCTATTCATGTACAAGGCTGGCATTAATTTGTTTGTTTACACTGGAAAATATTACACATTGTTTTGGAATTATTTTTTTCTTTATCCAGAAATAGCACTCTGAGTGCTACTTATGTGCTGTTTCAATTGCTTCTCACATGTAAAATCAATATCTGCTAAATATGGCATACCAAGTGAGGTAGTGACAAATAATGGACCACAATATGATTTGTTAAGAGTGTTTTTGATGTTCTGCTAAAGGATATGATTTTAAACACTCCAGTGCCTGGGGTACCCACAGTGAATTGCCTTTATAGAAGCTGTGAGAAATTTTTAAAAAAACAAAACTTCAAAACCCATAGAAAGAAATTCAGATCCCTTTGTGGTGCCGTGGAGTTTCAGGGAATGGTTATAATAATTACATAAAATACTTTCATAGACTTCAGTAAGAAGTTGAGAGTCTCTTATGTAGTCAGTATCGCTAATGAGAGTATCAAAAATTTTTATTAACCATGAGAAAATGAAGCAGATGATTGTGTGATAAAAGGTAACATACGTTAAAGCTTTTTCATCCATAAGACAGTGTATATAAAAACAATAGAAAAACATGGGTGAAAAAGGCAAGTGTCTCTTTGGAAGATGTTACCCGCTCACTTACTACAGCAATTACTAAGTAGAGGTAGATCAGCAGAAGAAACAGGAGGCCTTCTCAGATGTCTCCAAAGGAAGAAAGGAGAAAAGCTGCACTCTAAGTCTACAAATAGCAAATCAGAATGGGTGAAAAAGGACCCAGTGGATCCCCATCAGGCAATCACCTGCATGAAACTGTCCAGAAACCAAAAGGTGAGACCTATTGTGAAGGAAAAGGATTCAGCAACAATCAAGATTGTTCTAATAACAGAATCACTAAGGATTTTTCTAGTGGAAGAATTAAGTAACTTGAATAGTACTTTGAATATAAATGGAGCATGTGTTAATTTTAAATTGGACAGTAGATGTCAGGTCCAGTTGCACATCAAAATTATAATTAAAAATTGAAAAGGAAACCTAGTCATGTGGAACACAGGTGTTAAACCTAACATTTTATATTGGAAAGCCTACTACTAGTGTGAATATTTGTGAGTTGGTTATTAAGAGAGGCAAAGTTCTGCAAGATTACATAAACTGGCTCTGGTCATCCTTCCCATGCTCCACTCTATGTAACTGAGCTTGATATTAGGACTAATATCTTGAAAACTATGCTGCATAAGAAGGGTTAGGTACCAATGGTAAAACAAGGTATTCGAATGTCTCACTGTAAATTATTCCTGCCTGGTTCTTCTGTCCTAATATAGATGTTAGAAATTTCCAAAATATAACTGAAGCTATGCTGCCTATGCCCATCTTTCTACCGATATATTATTCATACAACACAGATCGAAGACAAATTGCCTCACTAAATTGTGTTATTTCATGCAACAGTGGGTATAACATTGTTGTTCTCATTGTGTTGGAATCATTGGAAAGATATTTGATTGTTGTAATGTCATAGAGATATTTTTTTTCAGTGTAGTACTGTGCAGTTTATTGCTTTTAGTTGATGTTTTGATTTTTGTTTCCCTGCCACCAGATATCCCATTTAAAAATCATAATCCTATGGCTTTCTTTATGGTGAATGAATGCTACTTTGTAAAAATCCCTAATAGAACTTAATTAAACACATCAGATTTTTCAGCAGTTCATTCTATCTGGAATGAAAATAGATACCAATTTCTCTCTCTCTCTAAACTAGTGGTGAAAACATATGAATTGAAACTTATGAATTGAAGATTTTCTTAGATTCTCACTTGAAATACTGTAGCATCAACTACTGGAATCATAGAATCATAGAATCGTCTAGGTTGGAAGGGACCTTAAAGACCATCTAGTCCAACCATCAACCTAACTCTGACAAAAAAAATATATAAGAAAAAAAACAAACCACTGAACCATATTCCTGAGGACCATGTCAACCTGTCTTTTGAAAACCTCCAGGGATGGTGCCTCAACCACTTCCCTGGGCAGCCCATTCCAATGCTGGATAACCCTTTCCGTGAAGAAATTTTTCCTAATATCCAATCTAAACCTCTCCTGGCGCAACTTGAGGCCATTTCCCCTTGTCCTATCTCCTGTGACTTGGGAGACGAGACCGACCCCCATTTCTTCACATCCCCCCTTCAGGTAGCTGTAGAGAGCAATAAGGTCTCCCCTCAGCCTCCTCTTCTTCAGACTGAACAACCCCAGCTCCCTCAGCCTCTCCTCATAAGACTTACTCTCCAGACCCCTCACCAGCTTCGTTGCCCTTCTCTGGACCTGCTCCAGCACCTTAATGTCTTTTTTGTGGTAAGGGGCCCAAAACTGGACACAGTACTCGAGGTGAGGCCTCACCAGTGCCAAGTACAGGGGGACGATCACTTCTCGGGCCCTACTCACCACACTGTTCCTGATACAGGCCAGGATGCTGTTGGCTTTCTTGGCCACCTGGGCACACTGCTGGCTCATGTTCAGCTGACTGTCCACCAACACTCCCAGGTCCTTTTCTGCCAGGCAGCTCTCCAGCCACTCTGCCCCCAGCCTGTAGTGCTGCATGGGGTTGTTGTGACCCAAGTGCAGGACCCGGAACTAGGCCGGTCTCAGCCCACCGATCCAGCCTGTTCAGATCCCTCTGCAAAGCCTCTCTACCCTCCAGCAGGTCGACACTGCCACCCAGCTTGGTGTTGTCTGCGAACTTACTGAGGGTGCACTCGATCCCCTCGTCCAGATCATTGATAAAGATGTTAAAGAGAATGGGTCCCAGTACCGAGCCCTGTGGGACACCACTCGTGACCGGCCGCCAACTAGATTTAACTCCATTTACCACCACTCTCTGGGCCCAGCCCTCCAGCCAGTTTTTAACCCAGTGCAGAGTATACCCATCTAAGCCGTGAGGAGCCAGCTTCTCCAGGAGGATACTGTGGGAGACTGTATCAAAGGCCTTGCTAAAGTCCAGGTAAACAACATTCACAGCCTTTCCTTCATCCAGCAAGCGGGTCACTTTGTCATAGATGGAGACCAGGTTTGTCAAGCAGGACCTGCCCCTTGTGAACCCGTGCTGGCTGGGCCTGATCACCTGAGCGTCCTTCATGCACTGCATAATGGCACTCAGGATGATCTGTTCCATGGCCTTCCCAGGCACCGAGGTCAGGCTGACAGGCCTGTAGTTCCCTGGATCATCCTTCCAACCCTTCTTGTGGATGGGAGTCACATTTGCCAGACGCCAGTCGGCTGGGACCTCCCCAGTTTGCCAGGACTGCTGGTGAATGATGGAGAGTGGCTCTGCCACTTACTAATCTTACTGGCTTACAACAATTTGAAGGCATGAAGTAGTTACTGAAGGTATGGGAGCCAGCACGAAAACTCACATCCCAATATTTTCCTCTCACATTTAAGAAAATGTCACCTGAAGACTGACTGGTTTATTAGTTGAGTTTGTCCAAATTGGCAATGCAGTAGAAGAATTGCATGAGAAAAATTGGGGATTTTCTGCATTTTGGGTAAATATCTTCATAAATATTGTATATCTAGCCAGGATGTTCAGTATCTATTCACTGATACCATGAAGTGAATGAACAGGATTCAAACAGGAATACAGTTTCAAGATTTGAAAGTACTGAAGGAACTTGTACTACTTTCTCCAAGTGTCAGGATACAACCCAAAATGGATGGTGACAGCCTCTCTAAAATAATTTCTTGTCTTTCTTGTGTTTCCAAATATATGACAAAAGAGAGGGAGAAAAAAAGAGACAAATATAGATGTTGATAATTATAGAAGAAGCCTTCTGGCACGACCAGAAATAGAATGCAAACTTCTGACTCATAGGTCTGCTTCCTGGCCACCAAACCACACTGCATTTCCTACAGGCTTATTTTTATTGAGTAAATGCATATTTCATAAATATTAAGATTAAAATGTTTTGTAAAATTGTCACCAAAATCTTATTTTAAGTACTGTTAAGTTTACTGTGTTTATATACATTTTTAAACAATGCCCCACAAGAAAGCCCCCAAACTGCAAGATCTTACATCATTTAATTACTAATGCTTAATATTTAAAAAATCTTCAATGTTAATCTATCTGAGCTGGCCCTACAAAAATCTTTCAAGTCTAAGTAATTGGAATTTTGCAAGGATCTTTATTTTATTAGGAAACACAAAAATGCCAAATGATAAAGGTGTTTTCATGAGCAGAGACAGTATCATGCTATTGTGAATGAAATTAGTTTTAGCTTAACATTTTGTCAACATAGAGGAACGCTGTGTATGTCTCTGATTTCATTATCCATTCTCTCTGACTTCATTACAGTTAAGAAGACATTTTGTAAATAGTTTGAAGGAGATTTTAATTAAATAAGCCTAAATATAAAACATTGTGTTTTCTAAGAAATATATGGGTTTGGTGTCCTAAATATGTTCCCCACGTAGGTAATACTCAGTCCACTGAGTTCTAGAAGCTCACACTTTGCATACAGGTATCACTTTGCTCTTTGAATGCCTAAATTTTAAGGAGGGAATATATAAAAATATATATGTAAATTTATAAATATATATATAAAGTTATAAAGCTATAAAATATATAACAATATATTAAAATAAATAAAAATAAAGAGGGAATTGTAAGGGCTCCACCTTTGGAGCCCTCAGCACAAGAAGAATACGGACCTGTTGTAGTGAGTCCAAAGGAGGGTCACGAAGATGATCAGAGGGATGGAGCATCTCTCCTATAAAGAAAGGCTGAGAGAGTTGGAGTTGTTCAGCCTGGAGAAGAGAAGCCTCCAGGGACACCTTAAGTAGCCTTTCCATACTTAAAGAGGGACTATAGGAGAGATGGGGTGGGACACTTTATCAGGGAGTGTAGTGATAGGATGAGGGGTAATAGTTTTAAACTGGAAGAGGGTAGATTTAGATTAGATACCAGTAAGAAATTCTTTAGTGTGAGGGTGGTGAGACACTGGAACAGTGTTGCCCAGAGAAGTTGTCGGTGCCCCATCCCTGGAGGTGTTCAAGGCCAGGCTGGATGGGGCTTTGAGCAACCTGGTCTAGCGGGAGGTGTCCCTGCCCATGGCAGGAGGGCTGGAACTTTAAAGGGATCTTACCCTTTCCAACCCAAACTATTCTATCAGTCAATGATTCTATGAAAACAAGTTCAGTAAGCACAGGAAATAGAGATCTACAGCACCGCATGTATGTGGGTTTGTAGAAAAAATATGCATATATATATATACCAACATTCTTTATATGTTATAACTTTTTTGGGGGGAAAACAGCACAATTTATACTTTAACAAATTTTTATATATGGGAAAGTAGAGGGTTTGGGGTTTGTGAAACATCCCTTTGCCTTCTGTGAGCGCAGACAGCCAAACAGTCTTTACGATGTACTCAACACAGAGGAAACTGATCTTCAGGAGAATAGTATAGCTACAGCCAGGGACATTAAATGGGAAACAAAAGGAGACAGAAAAAATCAACTCCTGTTTAGTTCGAAATCAAAATATCACAAGAAATGAAGACTCTCTATATGTGGATTTATGAGTAATAGCTGGGAGATATTCAGACAATTTGCTTACAAGCACACATTTCACTTATTGACTGAAAGGTGGAAAGGAACATAACAATCAAATGTTTAGAAACTTTACATATCAGAAGGAATAAAACAGCAAAAGCATTGGAGAAATGGTGTTCTTGCTGATTTACCGCTCCCAAGTCATTGACAGCCTGGGACCAAAAGGTCTTAAGTCGTCATGCACCAGCATTCCAACAGAAAAATCACAATATGGATATAGCTGTCATGTTCATTCTTCCATCAAAGCACAATGCAGAGTGACTTCAAAAGTACTCTTTAATAATGTGCAGTGGTGGAAATTCATTATTGAGGGGCTTTTCTCTCCAACTTTCCAACCGACAGATGATTCAGCAAAACTCTGCTTTGGCCCCTGGAACTTGTAAAACTACAGATGTATATTTCCTGATCTGTGTGTTCGAGCTGGGGGCATCGTGTGCTACAGAGAGTCCTTGATTATCAGGCTAGGGGTACCTAATTCAATGGAAGTGATGGAGGCTGATTTACATTTCTTCTGTGGAAACAGGATCAAATATGTAACTGTGTAACCAGTATGTTCTAGGCTTGGTGTTTTAATAGGGCCAACTTAGAAATGCTGAAAATAATTATGAATCAAATCCATTGAGTGAAAACATATAAACAGAAGTCATCTGAGAGATGACTGGAACTATTCCACATTACATTCAAAATCCATAGCACAAAAAAGTGGAAAAACATCCACTCTGCCTAAAAAGCAACCTACTAAGGGGAAAAAAAAACAGATAAAAAATTATATTCACTTTATATATATATGTATATGTATTTTAAAAATGGAACAGAGGGAATATATCCACAACTACTCAAAGTGGTCTGACTGTGGTTCATTATTTTAAAATGTGTATAAACATGGGGTAAACTCTCAACATAATGCTCATAATAAGATTTTGATGAGAAAACTGTTCATTCCTGTTTAATATTTATGAAATAAGCATTTACTTAGTGAAAGTAAGCCTTTAAGTGAGGCAGTGTGGTTCTATGACCAGAATGAAATGAATATAAATAATATAAGTTATAAACTAAGAGCCATAGAAAATGTATGAAAGGAGAAAAAAGGAGCATGATGAAATCCCTCTAGTCAGCAGAGTTAAAAACAATGCAAATGAGACTTTTAAGTAAACTAGGAAAGAAAGAAATACAGAAATCGGTGTCAATCCATTGCTTTTTAGATAGAAATTCTGTTTTCCTCTGTCTGGGCTCAAGTCAGAATTACACTGCAACAATGATGCAGCCCCAGTGCAGGGGGAGGTGGTAGATTTACCCTGCTTAATGCAGGAAAGGCGATGTGTTCTGTCAGAAAGATGCTTTTCCAGCAGTGGGATGACGCAGACGAGCCCTGTGGTGACAAAGTACTGCAATAGTTCCCCCACTACCAACACTTTGGTCGCTGTTGCTTAACTGCTTCCTTAAGTGAGGTGTTTCTAAAGGAGCATGTCCAGGTAACTTGTATTTTAGACAGGAGCTGATTTTTGTTGTCTTGAACTTCCTAGATCTCAATCTTCTGTTTATTTGTTTTCTCTGAAAACTTCCTGGCAGGCTCTGTGGCAAGGAGCTCTGTAAGATCTTACATTCTGTCTCACCTATAGCATGCCAGCCAACCAGCCAGCTGCGGAAGAATTGCCTTGTTAACCTTCCAGCAAAATAGTGGAGAGCCAGAAACCTGGAAATTCAAAGAATACTGACCTGCAGACTGCTAAGTGCCTGGCTCCTTAGCGATCCAAACTCTCATGTGAATTTGGAGAAACAAGCCAGCAAGGCTACTAAGGAGCTAAGAACACTAAAGGCCACAGGATCTTCAGTTATGGGTCAGAGAATCACATGAATTGCTCCAAAGTCATGATTCTTGGCCTTTCCTTTACCAAAAGGACTTCTTCATCTGTCAGGGCTTGATTCCGTACTAAAAAGTGAATGCATTAGAAATCCTGTGCAAAGAAACTCTCTACACAGGTCCTGACATCAGCTAGAGGAAGAGGTAGGCTAGGACACTGTTATTTTAATGGAGATAACTTAAGCTCTAGCTTTGGTATCGATGAGAAGGGGAAAAAAAATCCCAGCACAGGGCACAAAGGAGTTTTAGGTAGTGTACGGTAAAAAAACCAGCACAGTTGTGTGTTACTGCAGATGGGAAAATACAATGGGAATGGTATCACAAGTCCCACAGACACAGGTACCTAAAGATGTTCATGCACTCATCGGGTGCCACTATGCCCCAGAGAATGATTTGGTCAGGTTAGGACTTGCGGGGCACCTGTTGGATCATCAGTATGGCAGTGTTGCTGTGCAGGAATAGCAAGGTATTATAGCAATGACAGTAGAAAGGGGAAATCAGAGGGATTTCTGTAGAATCTGTAGCCAATAGAAGGCACTGTCTGGAATTCCTGGATGGACACTTGGGTGCAGGTCTCAGAGCCATCATCACCTTGTACCTACCAACATGCTCTTCAAACCTACCCTCAGTCCCACAGTACCAAGGTCTAGATTTCTTATTTCCATTTTGATGGACACTTCACACATACAAAGGCTAGAAGGACTTCTCTGTCCAGAGTGGTTTGGTAGACATAAGAAAAATAATTTTTAAACAACCATCAAATAGAAGCCAGTTATTTTTAATGTCCTTTCTGGTCCACAAAGACCACAGGGCTTTTTAAAAGGAGTTGCATGTAAGCTGTCTGTTCCTTCTCCTAAAGAGTGCATTGTTAATCAGGGTTACTTATAGTCTTGCTTAGTCCCGGCTCAGAGTTTATAATTCATCAGTCAGCGCAATGTCCACCTACACCCGTCAATAGGCAACATTTTGAGTGATTTGGGAATGCTCAGCACTTTTTCAAGTCCTTCCTTTTCTCGGGACTTCTGAACACACAGAGCTGATTGTCACACCGCTGTGAGTCCCATGCCAGTGCTAAGTTTCCAGCTCAGTTCCTCACAACATGCCTGAACTAAAACCTGCAGTACAG
Organism: Calidris pugnax; assembly: GCF_001431845.1. Taxonomy (NCBI): domain Eukaryota; kingdom Metazoa; phylum Chordata; class Aves; order Charadriiformes; family Scolopacidae; genus Calidris; species Calidris pugnax. The sequence continues at coordinate 4,554,663 of NW_015090810.1, forward strand.
TCTTCCAAAAATGGCACCATCCAAGCTTTACTTTGTAGCATACTTAATTCTCTTAAAGCCCAGGGCATTTCAGCAATGTTGGACTGGAAAATCAATGCAGTTTTACACTGCATTGAAGGTCATGTCTGAAGGTTTTTTATGTTAAACAGTCATAGGCCCATGTTTCCGAAAGTGACTAGTGATTTTGGAGGTTTCAGTTTTACAGGTGCTTACTCAAAAAGGCTGTAAAAAACTTGTTTTCTCTGAAACTACTGACGATCTGTCTTAGAAATCAACTCCTTAGAGAAAGAAGAAAATAGATTAAAAAAAAAAAAAAGAGGCAAATGGAGAGATGAAGGGGGAACAAAAACTTTGGGGCAGTATCTCATTGTTTTCCCTACAGTAATTTTTTTTCTCATTTTTTATAACAAATTGATTTTTGGTGAGTGCATTAAGTCTCTCTTTTCCTTTTTCTCTCTCTCTCAGAATATGCTGTTTGAACAGTTATTTCAGGCACATGCATTTTAAACTATTTACTTTAAATTGTGATTTGCATACTGCTAAGTATTCAAATGTAGTTGTAATTACGGTGTTTGGGAGTGACAAACACCAGGAGACCATCTATCAAGCTAATTTATCTCCCTATCTGTATCAGTATCAATCCACTCACTGTTCGTCTCCTACAGTATCAGAGATAATATGGTATTTACAGTGTTATATATTTGCCAGATGCATGTTAATTAAGGGAGAGGAGATTTAAATGTGACTTTGGCTGGTTTCTTCATTCAGCTGTCTTGAGAAATACTCAACAGCAATTTCCATTGACTGCTATGCTACTTACTGGTGAGGGCAGAAACGGTCGTTAGTAACTCCCTGCTGCTGGATGCAGCTCTCCACTTGTTCACCATAACTCTTGTGGTTTGCTTTTAATACAGGGAAAGAACAGTAAAAGGAACTTTATGGATCATTGTTCCAAACCTGCTACCTTGTTGCAAATGCCGGCATAGGCTGACATTTATTTTTAAGCTTAGGATGCGAGTTTTAACAGCTGAAGCAAAATCCATACAGGAGCAAAAGGAGCACATTTTCTAACAGAAACTTCAGGAACAGGGGAAAAGAGCAGTCAAGAGTCCAACTAATTTGGTATTCTCTTAAACACCTAGGCCTAGATTTTCAACATCTTAAGCCAGGAAAGGTTTCTGGAAGATTTTTTTACACCTTTTCTGTCTGCTTCTTTGTGCCAGTATGACGCGCGGAACTGTCTGGAATAGGAGAGGGGTGGCGTGTCCCCCCAGTTACACACAGGGAAAGGACTTGCTGCTTATTCATGCCCTGTGCCATCCTATGCTGTTCCAAAAAGCTTGGGCAGAGAAACCTAATGTGCATGTTAAAGTACCTGCCACCACCTTACCCTCCCTAGGGCTGAATTTATTTAACAAATCATTTCAGAACATACTGACCTTGCTTAGTGTCATGGTTTGGGCCTTCCTGGGTCATATTTTCACATAGATGAACTGTTCCTGAACAGTTTCTCCATTCTGTAAGAGAAAAATAGGCTTTTCTTTAACAGCAGATGAGTACTGTATGTGTTCTTGTCCCACCTAGCTATTCCACAACCAGTATATTTACTGCAGAACCAGTATATTTATTGTGGAAGTTGGGAGAAAATGTCACTTCGCATTATTTTTATAGTTCCCATGTTTTTCTCTCACAGTATCTCAAGGTTGTAGCAGAATATACTCTAGTTCCCCATTAAGATTGTGATAAAAAAGCAATAAGTTGCATTTATTCTTTTTCTATAGTATTCTTTACTTTCCCCACAACATTCTGGCTGTTCAGGGATGTGACAAACCCTGACTTGCTGGGAAGTAGCTAGAGGGTGGCTTTTTGTGGGAGTTCAGCCCTACTTAAGACGTACGATGTGAATGCACACGAGGCAGCAGTTTTCAAATATAGTTATTAATGGGCTCAAAACCATCAATAAATCGATCCATGGAAATGAGTGGTATGGTAAAAAAGCAATACCAGCCATTTCCATGAAACACTGCACTTTTGGAAAATTCATGTGCTTAATCACTAAGAGACAGCTGTCTCTTCCAGGCAGACTGTGTTGCAAAGGTATCAAATGATCTTTCCTTCCATGCAAAATTCCCTGTTAGTCTTCTAAATAGGCTCCCCTATCCAGAAAAGCATATGAAATATTCCTTTAAATATACAGACACCTAAAATGTGCCCATAAATTGATGCTAACATGCATATCAAAATTTTTCTATGGAACTGTATAATGCCAGAAGCACTTTTCTTTTTCATAAAAATCTTAATGAAGCTTAAACCAGCAACTTCTAACATCTTTACTTAGAGATATAGCACCTTGTAGGTTTTTTAAAAAAATATTCTCACTGATTTCTTTAAGTACATGCAAAAAACTGTGTAGGTTTATATACACTTCCAATGAATAAAGTGATGTAATCTAGGAAAATGACATTTTAGTGTATGGGGAAGATCTATTTAAATAGGAATGAGGCCCTGTGCTGACTCCCTGAACACTGACTGCCCTGAGGGGAGCAGTGAGATTCATGACTTAGAAGTGAGCTGTCCTCTCCACCAAGACACTTCCTCGCATCTTTAAAAGCATCTATTCTCTTCAGGATTTTTTTTTGTTGTTGTTTTCTTTCTAATTTGGAGAATTTTCAATATTTTTTCAGAATTTTAGGTTAAGAACTACTGGTCAGGTATGTGTTACAGCCAACAAAAAAACCAGAGGAAAATTCCATTTTATACCCACATGATTGTGACCAGTGGGGAGACTTGTGGTTTCCAATATTAAAGGAAATGCATAGTCTTTGCAAGTATAGGGTCTTAGTTATTTCCTTTCTTCAAGGAATGATAATGCAGTAAATCATACACCTATGAAGTTATATTAAATATTTATCGTAAAGATTTACCAGCCTTATTAGTTTCACCTCTGCCAGCAGCGGAGCTTTCACAAAATGGAATGTGATTTCTGTTTTCCACTTCTCAGCCTTTGACTACAATGCATTAAGACAATACAATGATTTATTTTTCCAGATGTGTTTTTCTTTCTTTGAGCATAATTTCCTTCCTGGTTTTGTATCATTTTACACTTGACTGAGGTATGTAAACTGAAGGAGCTGAGATAGATTTTGGGAAAATACATATGTGGGTTACAAAATGCTTGAATTGTCCTTTTGAAAAAAAATGCAGCTATAAGATAGTTTTCTGGAGTCTGAATAAAATTTATTTTAAAAATCCTATGATTCATAGCAGTGGCACAGGAGTGGTGTAAAACATAGTTCTCCCAGCTTAGATGAAGTGATGGACTCTGGAGATATGTGCTCCATTTCTAACTTGACCCCAGGTTTTCTGACTCATGTACGACAGAGGTGACAAGACAAGGGCACAGGGAGGAAATAAGGATTGTTTGAGTTAAAGCAGACTCTTTTTTTTTGGTTGTCTACTACCCTGGTTTCCTAAGTGTTGTCACTTTATATAATCACACTCCATTATGGTTGTCTCCTCCACAGGAACCTCCTGTGGTTTCTCTCACTAACTTTTGAATGCACCAACCAGTAGTAATCAAATCTGACAGAAATGTAACCATTATGGAAAAAAAGTTTGTGCAAACTTCATGTACATAAACAGCCATCTAGAAAAGAAAGCCCCAAGGAAAAAAATACAGAGTCACAGAGTGGTTGAGGTTGGAAGGGTCCTCTGGAGGTCACCTAGTCCAAGACCCCTGCTCAAGCAGGGCCACCTAGAGCTGGTTGCCCAGGACTGTGTTCAGATGGCTTTGGAATATCTCCAAGGATTGAGACTCCACCACTTCTTTGGGCACCCTGTTCCAGTGTTCAACAACCCCCATATGAAAAAAGTGTTCTCTGATATTTGGATTTTCATGTGTTTGGATTTGAGTGCCTTGACTTTTCACAGAATCACAGAATCACAGAATTGTAGTGGTTGGAAGGGACCTCAGAGATCATCGAGTCCAACCACAAAAAAAAAAAAAAAAAAAA
>NW_015090810.1:4559075-4571414 GCF_001431845.1 Calidris pugnax
GGCCTCACCAGTGCCGAGTACAGGGGGACGATCACCTCTCGGGCTCTACTCGCCACACTGTTCTTGATACAGGCCAGGATGCTGTTGGCCTTCTTGGCCACCTGGGCACACTGCTGGCTCATGTTCAGCCGACAGTCGACCAACACCCCCAGGTCCTTTTCTGCCAGGCAGCTCTCCAGCCACTCTGCCCCCAGCCTGTAGCACTGCCTGGGGTTGTTGTGACCGAAGTGCAGGACCCGGCACTTGGCCTTGTTAAACCTCATCCCGTTGGTCTCGGCCCATCGATCCAGCCTGTCGAGATCTCTCTGCAGAGCCTCTCTACCCTCCAGCAGATCAACACTGCCACCCAGCTTGGTGTCGTCTGCGAACTTACTGAGGGTGCACTCGATCCCCTCGTCCAGATCATTGATAAAGATGTTAAAGAGAAGTGGCCCCAGTACTGAGCCCTGTGGGACACCACTCGTGACTGGACGCCAGCTGGATTTAGCTCCATTCACCACCACTCTCTGGGTCCGTCTTGGAACAAGCCAAGAGGACCTTGAGGAAAGTGGGATCCCACCCTCAACTCAGCAGTGAGAGTCCAAATGAGAAAAAGAGCTCTTAAAAATGCCTCAAGTTCCAGCTATGCTAAATATGAAGTGAGAGTAATGAGTCAGACTGGAGTTTGGATTGCCTTTATTATGCAGATAGTTTGTTATTTTAGGTCAATATCCTAGCTATGTGCTACTCTATGTAATGAGAGACCTGCTTTCTGCCTGGATCTGTCCATCTTCCTCAAGCAGCCTAACAAGACATCCAGCTTTTTCCAAGACAGCAGTGCAAGTTTGCTTGGCAATTCTAGCATCAGCTAAATGAAATCAGCACAGAATTATTAACTAAAGCCATTCCTGAGCTTAGTAACCTGAAAGATGGTCCCAGCCCCTGCAAGTTGTGCTCCCCAAAACACTGTGTCTGACTGCTTTTGTTTGCTATGAATAATTGTTTACCAGTGATGCCTCCCAGTTAAGCATGTGCTGCCTCTGGGCTCCTCTGCTCCATGACTGTGTCTTCTATCGACTGGTTATGGCATTGACCACAGGATTGGCTTGTGTCTGAGCACAGGTGGGTTGCAGGACAAGCCTGTTGAGTTTCCACTGGTCCATTTGTAACTGGAAGGCCTGTGTCCTGCATCTCTCCTGGGTACAGGCCACAGCCTGAGGAATGTCTCTTCTCTCCTGGTCTGAGACTGCTACATGTTCTCCAAACCAGTGTGGTATTCCCATGTCTGCTTAGGTATCGACTCCATCCTGGGGCAGCAATATAGGATGGAAGATTTAGACTAGCACTAGGTAGCTGATATCCATATGCACCTTCACTCCTGTCTTGCTACTGTCCTGGTATTAACTCTTTGTGTGGTAGCCATAGGTTTGAAGCTTGATTTCAGATTGCATGAAAAAAAAATTTTGCATTGGTTTTGAATTCTTCATAGATTTTGTTATCCCACTCTTTACAAAATCCTGTCCATGGTTAATACATTTGTTTGTAAAATACCTGGAAAACAGCATTAAAAGGTGTAAATAACACTAATTCTGCAAAAGAAAGTAATGACTCTAACTAGAAAGGTTTGTCTTCGCTAAGACCTTATGCCACTTCCTGTACATTGAAGTAGCTATAAGCATCCCCTCTCTTTCTATGTCCCCCATCCCTCTAGAAGTCAGAGGAAGAAGGCAGCATGGCAGGGATGTGCAGGAGGGAAGAAGCAGCCCTGGTTTTGTCCATGGTCCCAGAAAGCATCCAGGGAAAGTTACCGATGAGGAGGTGGCAGAAACCATGAAACCTTTCCTTGCAGTGACCTTGCTCACCTCCTGGCCTTGATTTGTACTTCCTACTGCCCAGCCCTGTGCTACCTCCTTGGGCCTCATACTTGCTGAAGTAGAAATGCCACTGCCCCAACTCCAGTAACTATCCAGTTACTTCCAAGCCAATGCCAAAGACCACCAGCCCATATCAAATCAACTCAGGGTCATGGGTTTTGAGCCACTTTATTGCCAAAGCGAAAAAAAAAAAAAAAGCAGTTTGCTGTTGTACAAAGACATTACAGGGTATGTGGGATATCCTGCTCAGAACCAGCTCAGGTATTGGTTAGGGATCAGCTCTTTTTAATACAGGAAGCCATTTTAAGCTTCCCTTGTACTATTACAATCTAGACCTTAGCGAATACATTTACCCACATGTTCAGAAAACAAATTCACTTGGTGGGGTAATTCTCCTTCCCTAAGCCCTGAATTTCACTTCCTTACCTTCTGCTACCTATGGCTTTTCTTTCAGTTGGGAAATAACTGTTTCTGACAGTTCATTAATTGGTCTCCTATATTGCAGTTAGGAATAAGAAATGTCCCGTTTGCTTTCAGCTTGTGCTGCTCTCATGGTATTTATTTGTGAACCCTTTCTTTGAACTTTTCATGCCTTTCTAGCTAAACCCTCCATTCCTTTAATGTTTTGCGTTTTCTGTCATGTCCAGACTGCACACCATCCACAAATTAAAGGCTTGCACTACATTACTTCTTTTGCTTGGTAAATTTTATTTGCTTTAATCATAGCTTAATTCTGTGCCGCCTCTTTTCAAGATCCGTTCTCTTATCCAAGATACAGGTACTCAAAATTGCGAGCCTAGCTCTTCAGTCTGTTATCAGTCAAAAAGTCCTCTATGTTTTGCTCTCCTTTATGTAATCTCTGCTAAAATGCATCTCGCTATATACTTATTCATACATTTTCAGATGGAACAAAATACTCCTCAGATTTCCGCAATACAGTTTCATAGTCAGCCTCTTCTGTCTCGGATATCTGAAAACTATGAAAAAAATGTGCTGCTTCAGAATCTGCTATTATCACAAACAGAGCTACCTCCACCTGCCTTCTTCCTTAAAGCCCCTACTTAGATACAATGAAGTGCTGTTCTCCAGAGTTTCACCATTATGGGTGGGTGTTTTTTAAAATCTCCTTTATCTCTGTCTCCATGCACTGTCCATCAATCAGTCCGAGCCAAGGATTTTAACAAAGTAATATTTCTTACTGAATCCAATTCCAACAGACCAACACAGTATATTTTGGGCTTCTGCATAAAAAAACAAGCCATTGACCAATTCATACTAGAAACTTCTAAGGCTCCCTACAAGCTCTGTAACAGTAGAGCTGCTGCATTTTTATTACTTTTTTTTTTTCTTCTTCTGAAACTGTTTTGCATTGGTGCTGTTTTTAAAGTGGTAAAAGAACTTCTATCTCAAATGCTACTCTTTCCATTGATACCATTAATACATTTCCTGTGGGAAATGGAAAGGCATGGAAACTTCACAGAAAAATTGTGTCTTGAGAAAAACTTCAAATCAGTTTGTCACTATTGCTTCCTCACAACTTCCCTCCCCAACCCTGCCTCCCCCGTAATAGCTTTCATATATATATTCAGAAACTACGCAAAGGGTTCTTCCAGATAAGAAATTGTCTATGCAATTCAGTTCTCAGGTGTTGCATGTTCTCAGGAGCTTTTAATGTTTTCCTACCACTGACTTTCCCAAAGAAGGAAGATAGATAAGATCTCTTGTTTATTACCCCATACAGAGCAAGAGAAAAGAATATCCCTACCATTTGCTGAGCAAAGACTAAAGGCAAGCTAGAACGGCAATTACATTTTCAAAGTTTTATCCAATTTGGTAATGAAATGCTGATAGTTGGTTTATCTGTATCTGCAGTGATGTTGAAGCTGTGTTGAGCTTCCTGCTGCTTACCATCTCCAATTCTGGGTGTCAACATCTCACCGGGCAGACTTGGGAGCCCTAGTACAATCTAAGGTAAGAGGAGTAGGAGCCATTCCATCGTAACCAGAAGTCTGCACAAGTGCCCTGTGCCAATGTGCATTCACTCACTCATGAGTAACCTTCATCTCTAGATGCCTCTTTGCCGGGGAAGGAGTGAATTGCCCCTCACTAATCCCCACTGTGCAGCAATGCCTCCCTGTCAGAGGTTGCTTCAACCAGTAATGTGCAGGTGGAAAAGTTCATAGGAGCAGGTTCTACCCCACCAGAAGGAAAATGCATTTAAACTGTTTACACCAACCCAGCTGATGTTGCCTGAAGCAAACCAGGGAGTGCCCCCACCCTGTCCCCTGGCACCCTGGGACTGGGAAAGGCCACTGTCTCATGACCACAGTGGAAGAAGTCTGGGACATGGTTGGAAGCCTGTATTTGTGTGAATGAGACTCTTGGAAGCACTCCTAAAGGACCCAGGACAACCAGTGTCTCAAAGGACGCTGGACTTATGATTCATCTGCCTGAAGCACGTTTGTGCTGAGCTGAAAACAATTGGTATTGAGTGCCAGCAAACACCTTCTGAAGAAGGTCAAATCAGTGGATAAAGGTTCTTGTGGAATGGGGCTCAGGATGGAGAGACTCTTAAAATATTGATGGAATTTGATCTGTCAGGTGGAAAACAAAAACCATTTTCATTGTTGGTTGAAGCAAAAGTACGGAAGATTGAAATTATTCACAGAAAGAACGTGCTCCTTCCTTGATATAATCAAATAATACAAACAAATACACACACTAATTCAATCCATTTGTGAAATTCCTTGCTCGACACTCAGTATGTGACCATTTTTAATAATAAATATAATATATTATTATTAAAATCAAAGTAACCTGAGTATGTGCCTCCCATTTCCGTACTAAATGACTACATGCTGTCTGTTCTTGTTATCACATACCAGAAATAGCAACACACCTTCTACATGTCAGTTTAAAAATAAAAAAGCATGGGTTTCCTGACAACCTTTGCATGACACTTGATTTAAAATTTTAGGTCAATTCCAGAAATCTGATGCTTCATGCATTCTTTTCTGAAAGGAGAAATTAATTATGGCAACTTAGATTATCAAATCTGCCAGATCGTGCATGAATTTAAATATAGGAGTGTGCGTAGATTAGATTAAGGGTCAGATTTATAAGCATAAGGGTAAACCACATTTAATACAGCAGAATTTGACTCCGATTAATTCACAGACAGCCATCTCTCTTCAAATATAGTCAGAAGTGACTGTCCATGCAGTGGACATGATTTAAGTGTGCGAACATTGTTATATGTATGTTCCATTGAGATATTTTTATTCTGTTTTATGTTTTCACTTCACTTGACCTAGAAAGTAATATTTTCGTTCATACTATGGTTCAATTATTTTGAAAGCTGAATGTGAAATCCAGTGCGAAAAGAATCTGCAATCAGAGCTAGGAATAATTTGTTCTATTGTAAAAGGACTTGATAAGTTTTCTATTTTTTTCCTAATATCCTGTTTATTAATTGGATTTAGATCATGAAATACTAGAAGGGTACAATGATGTGAAATACTGAGGTGCTGTCAGATATTTTAACACAACATAGCAATAAGAATGTACATTTATCTTAAAATATACTTCTGAATGTGGGAGTATAAAATGATATTGCAGTTGATTCTCATTTTGTGAAATTGCTCATTGGTCCAAGGTTGTCGAGGACAATGAGAATTGTGCCTAAATCTGTGATTAGGAAGCAGGAAGAAAATGACAGAGAGAAAATCTGAGTTGACAGAAAAACATCAGAAGAACTGATGATGGAAGGGCTGAAGATGCATGAAATGGGAAGTGGCATCATTAAGCCAAAAGAAGTGTTTTAAGTTGAGTACATGGGTTGAGAAATTACTAGAAACAATTAACAATGATCTGATCTAAGTCCTCCTGGTATAAACATTCACATCACTGCAAGTAAGTTAAAAGTCTGATCCTCTAGAAGTCAGCAGCCTGTTCCTAACAGAGTAAACAGTGAATCAAACATATGTCTAAGTAGAGAGCAAAATGCAGTCAACTATGGACCTGATCCTAGTTTGGCCATAGGAAACTCTTGGCACAGAATTTAGAAAAACAGAAGGTAGAAATAAAAGGAAAAATAGCCTTCTTCATAGGAAACCCTACAGACAGCCATGGAAAGTAGAAACTCTCGCACCAAGGAGGAGAATAAGAGTAACAAAAAAAAAAAATGAAAGCAACTTGAAGAAGAGAACAAAGAATGGGAATATAATGACGTAGCAAAATCTTCTTTTCCCTTTTTGGCACAGTCATAAGGGCAAAGCTCCAGCTGCCCCCAAAATAGGTAAAATAAACACATATAGTCCAGCTTTTCTCCTTATTTCCATAAAGAATTAGTATACTATACCTATACTGTTTTCATGGGAACTCCATGTTTTTCTCCTTATTTTTTTATGCCATCCTCTTTTCTCTTTACAGTTCTCACACCTCTTAGATTATTTTTGTATCTTTTTTCTCTAGTTTATAATGATTTTTACCGCTCTTTTCCTTAGTTCCAGTCTCACTTATTGCTACACAGCTAGCTTCCATCTCCTCTCTTTTTCTTTGGCCCCTCCTGCTAGTATAAAAATGTACAATGAATCAAGCAGAGATAGATACTTCTTTTGTTACTTCCAGCATCACTTCACCACCATCTCTTGGCTCTGAAAGCATTAATAAGCCTTACTGGCACTAACCAGCATCATCTGGGGCTTCGGCCCACAGCATAGCCCATGGACAGACACTTTTTTAAGCTAAGCCCACTGCCCTCAATCTTTTTTTTTTTTTTTTTGGCTATGCTGTAAGAGTGCTGGTATTGAGCTCAGTCAGTTATGCCTGGCCATGAATGGTTCTCATTTGGAGTTTAATTTTCCAGCTTAATCTCACACCTGCTCTGCCTCTGAGACTCTCCTTTAACAGGGATTGTAGTGATAGGATGAGGGGTAACAATTTTAAACCGAGAAAAATAAAATAAAACCAAATTCTTCTCTTCTGACTAATTAATATCCTCGGGATGCCAAAAATTAAAAAGCTCATCAGAATTAAAAAAACAAAACCCACAATAACTGCTTCCTTGAGAAAATCCTGATGATAATTTTTTCACGTGCACAGTAGAGGAAGCTTGTGCACCTGTGAGTGGGGTAGGAGTCTGTTACATTTTGCTGTTCTATTTTATTGGCTTGATCCTGCCAATGGTGTCCTGTAGCACTTGCTATGAGCTACTGTACGTGTCTTTCAAAGTCAAGCAATCCTATTCTTATTGTCCACAACATATTTGCTATAAGTACTTGAGATGAGTTGTAATCTCTGACCCACTGTATATGATGGGAAAGACAGACTTGACAAATGAAGAGCGAGCTTCGACTTTTTTTCTGACAAATGAAGAACACGGACTGACAGCCAAATGAGAAATCCATTCTATCCCCCTTTTAAAATGGATGAACCTGTCAGTAATCTTCTTGGTCAGATAAGAATTACCAATAAGTCTGAACAGATAGCCTACCAAAGTTTAATAAATAAACTAATAGTATGGGGGAAGAACTAGTGTCATTCTGATGCATGGGAAAGAGCTCGTAGAGGTCAGCCTTGTGTGTAAGGTGCCAGGTGCCAAAATAAGAAGCATTCTCACTTTTTAAAATGCAATTGTAATTTCAGAAATCATTGAAGTGGAATGCCATTTTGAGAACTTGTTGATTGTTTTCCGGAAGAAGTACATTCAGTGGCAGGAGACAAGTCACTTTGCATAGCTCCTGGCACGTTTGTTCCATAGCTGTTGAAATGTAGAAAGCAAACAAAATTGGAGTAATTCGGTTTTCACAAAAGTCCATCAGTCTTGGTCTGTGTGACATCCTTAGAAGGACGCGGGAAATGGGTTGATGTTGTTACTCAATAGTACAAAGCAACTAATTGTTAAAAAAAAATCAAACCCCAAAAGTACTCATCACTGTCATCTAGAGATACATATTTACCCATTTGTCCCAGGAATGACTATTCACGTCTAAGTGGCTGCAGTATAAATGAATGTTGATAAAGTTAGTTAAGACATCCCTCCACAAAACCCCTTATAAGCCAAGGTATCCCAAGTAATCCTTAGTATTAGTAATTTTGACAGGAAGCAGATGATAAAATACAGCTGTGACTCTGGACTAGTGATCACAATAGGCATTTCCTCTAAAAGAGGGTAGAAACTTTCATATTAATAGGGAACTTAAGATAACAGCTACTTCCCTGCTGAAGAAGAAGGGATTTCCCTCCATAACTCCATCATTTGTCTGCCCAGTTTCCAGCTCAGCTGCTCTGCCTCAGCCTGGAACAAAAGATTTGCTCACAAGCACACATTATTAGCCCGGTTTATGTTAATTCAAGTTGGTATGTAAAATTGTTTCCAGATCTATCACAATGCTAATAATTTGAGAGGAAAAATATGATAATGCTTGTCATATTTCTATTAATATGTAGTTAGATATTTAAAATTCCTGTCAGTTGCATCAAACTGCAATCAAATAGCAAACACGACTCACTCAACATCACACAGTATTAGGAATGTTTAGCATTTTAAACACATGTAGGCTAGTATAATATAAACATTTTAAAAGAAGCCTTTGATAATAATGCATAAAAATATTAACAAAACTGTCAATAATATATAAGAACTGAAGTATATAAAGTCTGAAGTGTTTAATTCCAGTGTTTTTTGATATTTTTTCAGTTCAAAGGGCTGTTTTATCTTTTATTTCCCGGTCACATTTTTTGAATTCTCACATCTTGCAAAATACTTTATTTCACAAATGTAGTAAATCGTACTATTATAAGCCATGGAATATATGTTTCTATTGTGTTTGTACAACAGAAAATTAAGTTGCACAGCTACACCCCTTACTCAGCAATAGGTAACCAGGAGATCATTTCTTAAAAGGCAAAGTGTGAAGTAACCAACATATCTGTGACCACTGAGGAGTTCCCAAACATCTTGAAGTGGTAGTTATTGCTTGAATATCCACATTAAATTTGAGAGTCTGCATTAAATGAAAGTTTTGGTGTGCTGTGTGAAAAGTTCTCAAGAATCTCCATAATCTGTGAAGTGGTGAGTGGACTCCCATCACACCTGGGCATGACTCAATGGACTTTACCATTTTAAGGTGAAGCAGACAAAAGTCTAGACAAGAGGTACAGTCAGAGGATCTCAAATTGACTGCAATAATAAATATATTTAAATTTGTGTGATATAATATTATTAGAAAAATCCAATCTTCTTCTCCTCTTCCCCCTCCTCAGGAAACTGTAGAGGCCCCTCAGCCTCTTTTTATACAAATAAGACAAGCTCAAAGTCCTGAGCGGCTCCTCATAGGACATTTCCTCCAGCCCTTTCACCAGCTTTGTTGCCCTCCTCTGGACGCATTCAAGGAACTTAACATCATTCTTAAAATGTGGGCCCCAGAACTGCTCACAGTACTCAAGGTGAGGCTGCACCAAAGGATCACCTCATGGTTGGCTACAGCATGGCTTTGAGGGAGTGGTATTAAGCAGCACTGGAGATGTGCAGACATCTCCACCAGGTTGAGAGGGAAGCAAGTTGCTCTCCGGCTGGGTCAACCCCGTGGCAGAAATTTTAAAGAGCTACTATTGGCAGGCAAGGGTTCACGGTGACCTGGTTCATATCTTGCAGCAGTATAAGGACATTGAATGTATTACCCAAACTGAAGTTTTTATCTCTTTGCCTCAGAGATTACTTTGCTGCACTGTCAGCGTACATGATTTGTGCGTTTCATAATGAACCAAACACAAAATATGTCTGCCTTTGGACTGCCTGAATGAAAACTGGAGGAAAGCTGCCCAGCATTAACTGTTTGCAGCAACAGTGACACCCTGCAGCGATGTAATGACCTGTGAGGAATGATTTTGTTTATGTCAGTTTAGATGCTCTGTCTTCTTCTCTCAGTAACCTTTCTGACTACCTTTAGGTTTTGATCAATTTAGGCAATTATCTATAATGTATGTATACTGTCTTCTGGAAAAAGGATTTCTACAGGAGCTCTTTACATAATAAAAATCTCTGATTTTAACCCCTGTCATGATTTCCATCGATTTAAATGGACGTTCAAGCTGTAAAACTGGCTGTTTCCCAGCATGCAAATGACTTGAGTGCCAAGTTATGCTTGTAAATCAGACATCAAATATGGAGATCCTTTGACATGGCAACTGAAACATACATATTAAAAAGATATGCTGGCATTTAAGCATTTTGTGTTTAGGTGTTCCCAAACACCACTGGTTTAGGTGTGTGCTTTTCATAATCCAACTATAAAGCTATTCATCAAAGCTTTATTTTTTTTTCTGGAGAAGTGGAATTAAAAATAATAGGTCTGTGCAAATGTGGCAAAGTCAATAGGGCCACAGAGTTAAAACTGACAGTAAAAACTGCCCTGGTATTACTAGGCATAGAGTGGCTCAGGGAACTGATAATGGTCAGAGCCTCGGACTACATACTGGGTGGACCTGTGTTCTACAGTAACCTGGCACTCCTGCAGCAGTGCAAAATGATTCACAAATATTAGAAGCCAATGAAAGTTCATGTAAATACATGCTAACTGAGACGTAGTTTCTTGAAAATGAACTGAAATTAAAGGAAATATTTAATAACATAATGTATAAAACATTACCCTCACTTTAATGTATAAAACATTTCCCCAACTTAGTTGCTGCAGAAATCAAGGCTCCAAGAAGCACAGAGTTTATTTCCAATGTCTTTACTCCCCTTTGTATGGCTGTGAATAATTTTGTATATATTTGTTTTTAAAAAAAGAAAGAAGTGATCCAAATCCTGTAAACTCCTGGGTTCAGCCATTAGACTGCTGAAGAATTTGGTTCACAGAAGAAACGAGAAGAAATGGGCAGAAGCTGAGCCTGCATCCAGAAGGATCTTCCTCTGACTCCAGTCAGAAACTCACTAAAGGAACTACATCCTCTTATTTCTACTTCATATGAGAGATTTGGAAAGCTCGTTATTCCTCCAGTTCTCTCTGCTGTAAACTTTTGGAAGCACCTCTTTCTCTGGAGGAGGAAAAAGAGTTCAAATACAGGATAATTAAATTGTTGTTCAGTTCTGAGGATGTCTTTTTCTATTTAATTAATGATTAATTTAGCAAAGATGTTCCAGTTCCAACAAAACCTTGTGTTCAAAATATTTTACCCCCTCCTCTGTTTCAGCGGATAGTGACCGGGAAGCTAGAGCACAGAGAGAACTGGCGTGTTCCTGAGAGCCTCTGTGGGAGTGCTCCAAAAGTGCCTGCAAAACCAGAGCTGCTCTCTAACCACAGAATGGAACTGGGCTCTCCCCATCCCCTGAAATATTGCACCAACAGTACAGGATTAGGTGGTTTGGCCATCAAGATGTGTTCGGCGAGGCTGATTCACACACCATCCCTCCTGAGGGCACCAAGGCCAGTATTTTAAGAGCAACCATTACACGCCCTGGTAGCTCCACAGTTCTCATTCCAGACGGCTTCATCTGCTGCCAGGTATCAACAAACGATACTCGTTTGAGTAAGCATCTTCCTTAGCATCAGTTTGCATACTGGAGCATATCCTTCTACTATTTACTGTATGCCCTCCTGCTTATCTCAGTGTAACAGCGGTGCTGAAGCACAGCTTGTGTACCAGTTGCAAGTCGTGGATCCAACAGCTTGGCCTTGGTCTGCTCTCGTCATTTATGGGACAACGCCAATTCAAAATCACAAGTCACAGACAGGCATGTTTACTCACAATTGTTAATAGCACTGTAGATTCAAATAAAAGACTTTTTAAAAGCTCATTTATTTCTCTGCGCTTAAATTCTCCACCCTTTTTTTCCACTTCTTTCAATCTAGACAATGAAAATGAAAAGGTGTCAAAAGTTTTTATATTTATCTCCTTAAGAACAACTTTCACAGGATTTATTTTTAGTTGCAGAGTATTTCTGGGGGTGAGAAGTCGAGTAAAACCTCGCTTCTATAACATTTAAATGTTTGGTGGATTTTGTCAGCTGTTTAAAACAAATGTGACCCTCTGAGAATCCTCATCAGCAAAATGCTTCCGTTTGGATCAGGAATGACCATCATCCGCTGGCGCTGCTCTCCGGGAGCCCCGCTCCGGTATTAACGGCGAGGCTGGACGCAGTTTTGCTACTTTTAATGAAAACGAGTACGGTTCTCAGCCTCCCCGCTTGTTGCTGGCGCCTTTCTCAATGACATCGAGCAACGCTTCGGTGTCACCGCTTGTGCGGAGCGGCAGCGTTCAGCCAAATAAACGCCCGCCGCCTTTCGCCGTGACCAAGTTTTCCTTCCTACGCCGCGCAGGACGGGGCGGGGGGAAGTGGGGGCCCGCAGCCCCGAGGGCGACCCCGTGTCCCGCACGGAGGTGCCTGCCAGGGGACACCCGCGTCCCCCCGACCCCGCACCCGCTCTTCCCTCCGCGGCAGCACCCGCCTCACGGCTCCCCCCCTCCCCGTCGCCCCGGG
>NW_015090810.1:4571596-4573200 GCF_001431845.1 Calidris pugnax
AGATTCTGTGATTCTGTATGTCCCACTACCAGCCAGCTTTCATGAATTTCCACTTGCCTCTCCCTCTGGTAGTCCATCAAGATGAAACCCAGCTACTACCCCAGCTCCTGTCTCCCTGCTTCCTCCTCCCCAAGTGATCCCGTTGGAGCCATTTACTGAGGCAGATGAAAACCCGAACATGGAGAAGTAAAGAGAAAAAAAGCATCCAAATGTGCCAAAACCAAGGGACTGAATTGGACACATGGGCTGGGGACATCTTGGGAGGGAAACTATCCCGGGTCAGCTGCTCCACAGCAACATGCAGAGCCTCACAGAGGCTCAGAGCTTGCCGTAAATCTAACTAAAGTACTCAGCCTGTTTTGAAATCCACCCACGGCCTTACTTTTTACAAACTCGGGAAGAAAATGGCAAATTAATCCTTTTTTAAAAAGGATGAGTCGGTTCCTTGTCATTCTCCGCGCGGCTCAGGATATGATAGTTCCTGCTGCATAAATACAGATTGTTTCTTTTCACAACTTCCCTTTCATCAGACTGCTAGGAAGGCCTGGAGGTTGTTAAAAAATGTGAAAGAAACTTGCTTCCCAATTAAGGTCAATCTCTTTTATCAGAGTCTTTGCATATAAACTTCACTTTCAGGAGGATTTCTATAAACTCCATCCCCGGCTCTGACAAATTGGGAGATGCCCAAATCTCCAAAGGAGCTGGAGAAGCGGCTGACTTCTTTCCCGGCTCGCAGCGCGAAGCAGGGATCTGATCTGTCATGATGACTGAGAACATGTCACAACAATCTGTTTGCGTTCTTCAGGAAAGAAAAACATCTTTCTCTCCCCGAGCTGTAAGCTAATTTGGAGATTTTGCAAGCTGACATGCAACCTGATTAAAATGACCCCAGGCCAACAATTCTTCTTAGGCAGCTCCGCAATTAAAGTCTAGACCTATCTGTAGCCCAGGTTTGGCTTTTGGGGTTTTTTTTTTTTTTTTTTTTTAATTTTTTTTTTTTTTTTTTCTTTTTTCTTTTTTCTTTTTTTTTTTTTTCTTGGGGATTCTCCTTTCTCCTGCCAGACTGACTTGCACCTTCTTGATAATTTCTCTTCCCCTCGTTTTTTTTTTATACTCTTCTCCCTGCTTCCAAACCCTGTGTCTGTGTGTTCCAATACTATCACAACCTCCGCTAAAAATAGATCTTTTTATATACCCTTCCTCCTCTCTGACCCCATCCAACACCCCTTGTTAAGGTGAGTTGTGTCTTTTCATCACTTTTTTCCTTGTGTGTTGTTTTTTTGGCTTTGTTTTTGTTGTTGTTGTTTGTTTTTTTTTTTTCTTTCCCTCCCTTTAGGGCAGGTTTTAGGGAGGAGGGGGTGTGGAGGAGAGAATTTCGGGGGGAGTCAGGCATGTTTGCAAAGCCTTATTTTCCCTTCTGCAGCCTCAGCATCATTCCGGACTGCTCCCTTTTATCCCAAGGATGTAGCTAGCTGATGAAAGTGGGGAACTACTCTTCCTTAGCACTGCATGCTTGGGAGGCACAGCAACAGCAGGGAAAAAAAAGCTTCTCTTTTTTCCTTCGCCCCCCCCTTTCCCCCCCGCGCCCCTGTTCCCTCCTTCCC
>NW_015090810.1:4593064-4670981 GCF_001431845.1 Calidris pugnax
GCTTTGTTTTTGTTGTTGTTGTTTGTTTTTTTTTTTTCTTTCCCTCCCTTTAGGGCAGGTTTTAGGGAGGAGGGGGTGTGGAGGAGAGAATTTCGGGGGGAGTCAGGCATGTTTGCAAAGCCTTATTTTCCCTTCTGCAGCCTCAGCATCATTCCGGACTGCTCCCTTTTATCCCAAGGATGTAGCTAGCTGATGAAAGTGGGGAACTACTCTTCCTTAGCACTGCATGCTTGGGAGGCACAGCAACAGCAGGGAAAAAAAAGCTTCTCTTTTTTCCTTCGCCCCCCCCTTTCCCCCCCGCGCCCCTGTTCCCTCCTTCCCTCCTCCTTTCTGTGTTTTGTTGGTTTGGGGGATTTTTTTTGTGGGGTGGTTTTGTTTGGTAGGGGTGGGGTTTTTTGTTTGTTTGTTTGTTTTTTTCTCTCTTATCTTATGAACTGAATGAAAGAAAAGGTTCAGTCTCGTTATTTAAAACTAATGACTTCGCTTTTGAAAGTTCAAACGACATTGGCATCGCAAGGTTAGACATTTAGGAAACACCAAAGCTTTTTTTTTTTTTTTTCCTTTGATGTGTGTGTGTGCTTGGTTTCTGTTTTTAAGCAGTACACAGGGGACTTGGAAAGAATTGCATGGGATGGCGGGGGGGGGGGGGGGGGGGGGAGGAGTGTGTGTGCGTGTGTGCGCGCAGATGTATGTGTGAAGTGCATTTGTATTTTGTGTTCCTGGGATGGCGAGTGATAAAGCTTCCAAACAGCCGCTGTACAGAGAGCGAGGAGCGCGGCAGAGGCTGCTGATGGAGAAATCGGTCAGGGATGTAGGAAAGCTACAGATCTCTCCACAGAGTTCGGTCCCTTGTGCTCCAGGACATCTTTCCATAGATCATCACTGGCACCTCCAAGGTGATGGCTCTCATTCCTCTCCTGGCTTCTTAGTAGAGGAGTGCCAAGAGGGAAAACTTTGGGGCTAACGTGAATTGATAGCCCTGTTTCTGTTCCTCCAGCAGCCCCAGCCAGTGTTATTCCAGGGATAAGTGGGGAGAATAGCGTTGTGATCCAGAGCAAATGGATCATTTGCTGCCACATATTAGTGTTCAGTGAGAAAAAGAGGGCTGAAACATTATTAGTTTGGCCAGTCAGCAGAAGCATTGCAGCCCGGTTTCCTTCGCAATTCCAAAGTTGGTTTAGACTGTTCTTCTTTCTTCAGCTAACTGTTCCTATCGATGACAGAAATGTGGTTCTACAGTAAACCAGTCTATTACAAATCTGCTGGGGAACGATTTAGTATTCAGAGGCAATCAAGTAATTTATCTGTTGCATGGATTTTCCCCCAGTCTTTTAGTGTGCTTTCAACTATGTATTTTACCTATGAGTGTGAAGTGGGGTAATATAGATTTTAGTTGCATTATAACCAGGAGTTAAGGCAAAACTTGCAGGGTGCCATTTGCAAAGTGTCACTTAATATAAAGCAAAATAACAGCCCCTAGCTCTTTTTCATGGATTTTTCACATCCCCCTTGTTTGATTCAAAACAAGCCAGTAGTTTTGCTTAAGAACTTGGAAGGAAAACTGGCTTTACAATGATGCAGTTTCAAATAGTCAGAGCTCAAAATTATTACACTTGTCTGACTATGAAACTTGAATTGGTTTATGAAATCTAGTGGATCCCGAGTACATGAAAGAGCGCTTTTTATACATAGTTTCCTAACAGGTTGGGTCATTTTTACATCTAAAAGTTTACAAATGCACTAAAAAGGCTGCTTTCTTCTGTGTTTGGAGGCTTTTATGCTGTATGGGTACAGGAACATTAATGTTGCCTGTCTAGTCAATGCAGTTCCGAAATAACCTGTCCTTCCACACGCTCTGAGATGACGTTCAACAAAAATGAGCAGTCATGGAAGTAGTCTTGTGCTATGAAGAGTAATTTCATCATTTCTTGTTCTTGTTAGCCTAAATTAAAGTATTTTACACAAGTTTGCCTTGGGATTTTTTTTTTCTGCTGTGGCTGACTGCTGTTGTGAAAGCAGGAATCGTGCTTTGAGTGAGTTGTGCCATTCCTAATGCTCGGTAACAGTGAGCGGAGAAACACCTGATGTGCTTTGTACATCATCCCTGAAGGTATGCGGGAGCGAGAAAAAGAGATGGAAAACCAGCACAGTGCACTAGCAGTTTAAATAAATAAATAAGGGTGATGCATGTTAGCTTGTCAGCTGCTGTTCTGCTGAACCCTGACTACTGGCTAAACACATTTTCTTGGTAAAGCACTGCGATGTGATACAATTTTTCTGATTTGATGGAGTTTGCTGTTACAATCACACGCGGCACAGGAGAGCTCTTGTTCTGTTGATAAAAATTGTGCCTCCTCGTTTTAATCCAGAGCAGGCTGAAATGCCCACAACTCCTGCTGAAGTCACCAGGAGTTACTTGTATTCAGCACTCCTCAGGATTTGTTACCTCAACGTGTCAGCATTTAGGGTACTTCCAAAGGATACAATTGCCATCAGATCTGTAATGTCTCTTTTTGTTTAGATTTTACATTGGGTGCTTATAGTATAGTATGTTTACAAGTAAATATTTTCTTTTACCACAGCTACACTAAAATCTGTCAGGAAATTGAAAACTTGGAGCATTGTTTTTTACTCATGGGCTTTTAAAGATAATTCTCTTGGCATCCTTTAGCTGCTTGTGAAAAAAAGGAGTGATGACTTCACAAATCTATGCACTAAGTTCCTTACGCCTATTGATTAGCTGTTGACATTGGGGAAGGAAAAAAAAAAGTACAAAAAAAAAAAAAAAGCAAGTCATGTGTTGGGTTTTTGGTTTTGTTTTTAATCAGAACTGAAAGACCAGAGTGCTTTCAGCTGGATATGAAAATGCTGAAGCAAAGTTAACGTTGAGTTTCATCTGGTGGTTGTTCCCATTGAAGTGAATGGCAGCACACCAACACTGAAGTTATTCTGTAACATACCAACCTAGATTAAATGTCCCTTTAATTTATGTTTTGAGACTTGGATAAAACCTCAAACCTTGGATTTATTCACCTCTAAAGCTTTTATGTTTTGCTCTCGAGACAAGCCTTAGAAAGTTGTGAACTGCTACAAAAAAAGTCATGGAGGGAGAGTTTAGAAGTCATTCTGACTTTGTGGAGCTTATTGCTATAAATGAAGGTGGGATTTTTCCCGACTGTTGGCCAATTGGAATGATTGTCTTGTATTATTAGACCTCGTTATTCTGCAATATCAGTCTAAAATACTTAGTCCAAGGAGTTTTTATTCTGTGGATGTGATGCTTCCGCAAGTGAAGAATGTGTATATTTTGTCTTGTCCTAAATTACAACTAGTCATCAGTATCAGTAGCATTTTGTTGCAGGGCAGATTTGCTGTTTCATTTGGACATACTTACTGAGCTATATTGATCCTGGACTTTCTTAAATTTTTAAAGAAGGAAATGAAAACTATCACCGTGTTGCCTGGGATGTTTGGGGATGGGGTGCAGTGGTATTATCTATATCTGTGCAGAATGCAATCACAATATACATTAAGAGGCAGTAGCATAATCCCTCTGAAAACACATGAATCCATTTTTTGATGTAAATCCCTCTTTCTTTACTAGTTTTAAATGGTACTATGTGTGTGTTTCAATCTGAGTGTATATTTGTAATTTTAAAATGTTTAGATGAATGAGGTTACTTTATGCAAAGCTGACTTTTTATTTGCATTTTTGTCTGCTAGAAATATATTTTTTGTAATAAAAATAGATTATTTTTTTTTCCTGCTCTACTTTGCTTACACATAGAAGAAGATTAGTATTTTCCTCCTGGGAACCACATGTAACTGAAGAGCCAGGTGCTGAACAGAGCTACAAGCAGTTACCTTCCCAGTCTTGGTGAATGTGGATGAGTGTCAGGGGTAAGAAGTGCTTGGGCATGGCAGGGAAGAGAAGAGCCTGGCTCTTGGGAAAGCAGAGTGTCCGACCTTCAGGTGCTGGAGCAGCTGTAGGTTTCAAGGCAAGCCACCTCCTCACCCTTAACGGTGTTACACTCCCCTATCTGGTGGCCTGCATTCAATGATCTGCTTGGTTTTCCCTTTGTATTAGAGTAGATAGGGAAGACTTAATTACAGACTGGTAGTGCTGACACAGCTCTCTGATGGCAACTGTTTGTAGGAGGTCAAATGGAAAATAATTGTGGAGAGGAGTCTCCAGCTACAGTGTTTTCTTCTTTGTGGCATGTTTTCATTTACACCAGTTTTCCCTGGATTTGCTTCTAGGTATTATACCCGACTTGCCTGTAAGGGCTGGAAGCTGCTTTATGTGGAGAGAGTGTTTGTAGGAAGAGGAAAAAAATATTGTTAGTGTTAACTTCGGACAACACAATGTCACAGCTTCACCAACTTCGACCAAATGCAGGAATAGCTGTGGTGTTGTAGGTAAAATACTCAGAATTTGCTTGACATGAATATGAGATTTCATACTTCATGAGAGGAGACTCATTTTTAAACATAATTCGAAGGGAATGCTCTTTTCAGAAGGAGACTCCATATTATTAATTCTCCATGACCACTCTTGCCCTGCAGGATCTGTTTGGAGCAGCCCAGTTCATTCCTGATTTAAGTGGGGTGGGACGAGTTTCTCCCATTCGATCCACTACTGGAAACCCACACTTGTAGCTGGGTACCTATTGCAGTGCTGCTGTGGTACCAGTAACTAAATTTAAGCTTTTTTTATAGGGCAAAATATGTAATGCACTATTGATTTCTGCAAACGGGCAATGCTTTTAACAGGGTGCATGAATCCAGTCATTTTGATTACGGAGCTGGTTACCTTGCAACATCTGTGACTATCTCATCTATGCGTTAGATATATTTAAATGCTGTAGACACTTAATAGGCTATAAGGGAGCAAAATTATAGATAAAATCCTCAATTTGTTCTTTCATTTGTTTTTGGGGATGTCAATGGTTCAGGACTAAACCTTATTTGATTAAAATTTGTCTCTTAGTTTGCTTAAAAATAGTTATTGAACGATTTATTATTATTAATTTTAGATACTCTCTTCTGTATGCACTAAAAAAAATGTTTAGTTTCATAATGATGTTTTAGGGTAAGCCACTGAGGTGTGATGAGAACTTAGCCCTCCTAAGGACTGGTTGTTACCATACTTTCATTAATATAAATGACATACATAGTGACAAGGTCTTTTTCAAGCTTACTGGCACTTAGCATACAATATCTTTTTATAATGAGTCATCTAGAGCTCCCATAAAGATTATTTTTTTTTTATCTGCATGGAAAGTATGAAAATTTTAAGCAAATCAAAGTGGTAGAGTTATGTGAGCTCTGATAGAATAAAACAACCATGAATATATGGTTCCCTTGTCAGTCGTACCATTGTCATCTTTTCACCTGGGTGAGTTCAGTATAAAGCATCTACAAGCCAGCCTTAACAGTTTGGGGCAATACCTTTAGGTCATGATGGTTGCTTCGGTAATCTGGGTGGACATGCACCAGTATTCAGTGGTAATGTGGTGAAAGACAGGGAGCGTGAGCTGGGAAGTAAATAGGGCCCTGAGGTGGGCTTGGAAAACCATTCAGGAAAACGAAAAAGTCTGTCTTTCTGGAGGAGAGGTCAGCATGTGGCCAGGAGTACTTCTAAACTTCCTTGGACTTAATGGCTGTTTCTATACATGACAAAGTCCCAATAGTTTACCAGCAGTGCAGAATCCTAATGAAATTTATATAACCCAGCAGAGGCTGGAACAGCAGCAGAAAGGGAGAACTTCACAAGTATAATACTGGTACTTAAGTGAGAATGTGAATGGTTCCTTCTCCTATTGTGATACCAGTGGAGAAGTGTGTTCTGTTTCATTTGTGTACTTTTTGAAAAGGATTATACATTTGAGTTTATAGTAATGAATTGGAAATGATTTAGAGTAGAAAAATATGGAAATTCAAAGTTCAGGCTTGCCTTGCATTTAACCGTTATGGTGGCAGGGACTATGCCTTAAGAGTTCTTGTTGCCACTCTGACAAACATCTCCCAAAGTGGCACTGAATGAGAGACATGTGTGATGCTTTTCCTACCCATAAAATGGGATAGTCTAGTTAAGGCTAAATTCAGCAATTCCTATTCATGTCAAATAGTTACTCGAGATCAGTGGGATTGCTTGCCTAAGTGAGAGGCTCAAAAGCAGGTTTGCACAACAGTGACAACAGGGGAGGTGTGAAGTATTATCATTATTCTTATTACCTCGGAGAAGTTTATCTTGTGTAAGGTGGCTCATATTCCAGGCAGTCTGCACCACCAGGCCAAAATTCCTTGGCACTTTCACTTGGTTTCTGCAACGCATCACTGCTTGATTCTGTGGCAAGATGATATAAATCCAAAGTCCTTTATGAAATCTGAAGTCTAAATAAAGAACATGTTAAATATAGGAACATTTAAAATATATTAATTGTATATGATCGTTCAAATTTAATGTTTTACCTGTATGTTTCTGGATCTCCATCTATGTGCAAGAAATTATTTTTTCTATATTTGGATTTTCACCTAATATAAAAATACTTTATGAGTTCTAGAAGTAGATAAATACTTCATAGGTAACTCTTTACATGTCAGAGATGAGATGCTGGTAAGACACAGGAACAGGTTGCGGATGCAACAGGAGAAGTTGTGGATGCCCCATCCCTGGAGGTGTTCAAGGCCAGGCTGGATGGGGCTTTGAGCAACCTGGGCTAGTGGAAGGTCTCCCTTCCCATGGCAGGGGTGTTGGAACTCAATGATCTTTAAAGATCCCTACTAATCCAAGACCTTTGGTTAGAATTCTAATAATTCTATGTTACAGACATCAACTAATTAGCCGTCACAGCAAATCCCCCTTGGGTTTTGCAGTAATTTAAGCAGCAGTAATAGTAAAGTGAGAGATCAGGAGAGGATAATTTATTTTCCTTTTCTTTTTATAGTAAGCTTTCAGTGGCAATGTGGGGTAGAGACTAGACAAGAATTGTGGATTTGACTGTTCCTAGCCACCCGCTTAGTTTTAAGACTCCTTACACTTTTTGAGTGGGGATCGGTGCTTGTATTAGCATTTGCAATTGGCAGGATTCCCTTGCCTGGCAATGCGGAAGAATCTGGGAAGGGGAGGATTTTGTGATTCTTTCAAGTCTGAAGGTAAAATCTGCAGTGCCATATGGATAATATCAGATCATCCACTCCTCTGAGATCTTTCCAGTGCATATTGCAAAAGCAAACTCAGGCTAGATCTTCAAGGCCAAAATCTTAAAAAGCAACTTCCAAATTTGCACTCTCACTCAGATTTTGCTTGTGTGTGGCACCTGTATGTGCAGCCTAGAGATGTTAGCTATGGTAGGCAGAATCAGGGATAGTAAAGTAGCTACAATCAAGGAAAGGATTTAGCAAAAGAGTAACAAAGCACATTTATAAGCAAAAATGTGGGGGAGTCCTTAAGAGAGAGGATGGAAGAGGAAAAGGCATTGCACAGAGTTGTAATTAATAAGATTTAGCAGAATGTGAGAGATAAGCACAAGACAAATATCAGAGATGGAGGCTGGATTGGAGGAAAGACAGCATAACTAATGGTAGAAGGTGAAAAGACAGGCTGTAAGGGAGCTGTACACTATCAATTTAAAGTATAGCTTCAAGATTCGCTTAAGTTGGTCTAAATTCCAGCTGCTTTTGCAAAGGGAGTCCTGCACACTCCTCCTTCCTTCCTACAAATGATGTGCTGCATCTGGTAATATGAAAAAAGAAAAATTCATCCAGATCAGATCCTTGATCCAGACTAACTGCTCATATTAACATTACAGCTGCCTCAAGGCAGAGGTTTGGGAGGGGGAGCGAACATAGGAAAGGGCAGCATAAAATTGACTTACACAGACGATGGATCTGTGCTCGTGGTCTGAAAGTCCTAGTGAGATTTTGAGTTAGAAATTGCTTAAAAGAGAGGCCGGCTTGGAAGACTTGCAGTGGTAACACAAAGAAATGAAGAAGCCACCTGGGACAGTATTTATAGTGAGCAGTTTAGATGGATGCATGCAGAAGAAAAAAACGATGCTCAAAACACTTAGGATGCAAAACCAAGCATTTAAAAGTTACAAAAAGCCAGTATTTGTGTTGCTTGTGTGTTTAAATTGGGATCCATAGACATGCCTGCTGATGCAGTCTTTAATTATGTGATTAGGTGGGGCTTTTTTCCCTCGGGACAACTTGCAGAGAGGCAGGGTGGCAGAGGTTCCAGGAGTACCATACCCCTCATGAGTGGTCACGACTGCTGCTGAGCAGAGCAGTGACTGTGACTTGAGGCTTACTTCACCTCATTGGATCATGAATGACGAAGTCCAGTGCTCAGCAGTCCCACCAGTAGCTCTACGCTTTTCTCTCACTTCCTTCATGGCCCCTGGTGTATGTCGTACTGGCTTGTACCTATTTTATTAATCCAGTATTTATTGCTCCCAAACAAAACATCCTTCTGCCTCTTTTTGCCTCATAGCTGCACCTGCAATGTGCTATACATGTGCAGCATGTGCTAAGCTTACTTTGAAATGGTAGTGTATGCTTCAAGTTTCTCTTGGAATAAGAAGAAATTATATAGAAAAATAAAAAGAAATTGAGAATAAAATGCCTTCAGAGAAGAGGAGGCAAAGCTTAGAATGTGTTTTGCAATAAATGAAATATAAAGCTCTTAGGTCATATTGGCTATCTTTCTAATGATTTTTTTTTTTTAAATATTAAATGGGGAAATTAGATTATGCACAAATACGAACACACATGCCAAACCACATTATGGATTCTACTTTTTGAAGGAAAGGGTTGAACAAGAACAGTTTACCCAGCCCTGTGAGAAATAAGATGCTGGCAGATGATGTCACGCTGTCTAGACTAGAATAAAAGATGTACTTTAAAAAAAGTCTTAGCTAAGTTATTTAAATAAAATATTTTAAAATTCTAAGAAATCACAAGTGCTAGCTGATGATCTTAGATTTTACTTTGATCATGTTCTATGGGTTCTGGTGTCTTTTCATAACATATTTTTAAAATGCTGCTTTTTCTCTCTTTAAGCATACCTACAGAGAATTGCATACTCATAAGAAGATATGACTGATTCTTCTGGGTTACCCAGTTCAGTCCCTTGCTCTTGCAGCCAAGATATCATATAATTCCTTTCATGTAATGATCAAACTCCTTCTTACAACTATTCAGGGATTTTTTTAGTTCCCACACTACCATTCGGACGCTGTTTCAGTATTCTGGATTCTTTTCCCCTTAAATATGTTTGTGGCCTGTATATATTACTTTGTTCTTGGTCTTGTCTTATACTTGAGCTTCGACGGCCTTTTCTGCAGTGTTTACTGCCCCAAAGTATGTAGCAGTCCTGCTTGCTGTCTTCCTGTGCGAGGCTTAAAAAGCAAAGTTCTTGCCTGACAGAGTTCAGCTCTGGTGAGGACTCTTTAATTCTTGTGGAGGATAGACAATGGTGTAAAGGTAGACATAACAGGGTTCTGCTCATGCTCCTCATTCGTATGATGACTAATCTTAAACCAGTCTTCGGTATTGACCTTCAGAGGGTGAGTGGTATGTCAAATAGCTCACCCACATTTCTCTTTGGGGGTGGGTTTGGTCTTCCAGTGCATAGTTCTCTGTAGGGTTTTTGCAGACTCATTTTCTTTTGGCTTAGATCTGGTTTCTTACTATAAATAGTTTGAGTAAGACAGAAGGAACCTTTGTTTATAGTTTGAAAAAAAATCCTGCTTCTCCTTTGGATTAAATGTCAATTGTTGATAGTTGATACTGTAACATTTAAACAGATACAATATTCTAAGCATTAGTCTTTCAAATAGGAGGTAGCCATTATGCTCTAAGCAAAATTATTTTCTAATCAGACTATCTAATAGTCCTAATCAAGAATGCATTGGATTTCATGTGGATTCACCACTTGTACTTCATTTGGGAAGCTAGAAATTAGTAAGTTTTGATACTGCACTAATTTTCTAATTTCAAAATTACTGGAGAAAGGATCTTGTATGTTTTATTTTTGTTCCTTGAAGTATAGTGTAAACAGAGGACTGGAAATACAAGTGGTTGACTGTTTTATGTTTCAAGAATTTACTTGAAATGGCTTTGTTTTGAAAAGTGAAGGGCATCAACATTAGTGCAGCCTCGCCTTGAGTACTGTGAGCAAGTCTGGGCCCCACAATTTAAGAAGTATGTTCAGGTCTTTGAATGTGCCCAGGGAAGGATAAAAGGAGGCTGAGGGGCGGCCTCATTGCTCTCTACACCTTCCTTCCTCTTCTCCCTGGGATCCAGTCACAGGACGCGTGGGAATGGTTCAAAGCTGTGTCGGGTGAGGTTTAGACTGGACATTAGGAAGCATTTCTTACCCAAGAGGGTGGCCAAACACTGGAACAGGTTTCCATCAGCAGAGGGTCGATGCCCTGAGCCTGTCAGCATTTAAGAGGCTTTTGGACAATGCCCTTAACACGCTTTAGCTTGTTGGTCAGCTCTGAATTAGTCAGGCAGTTGCACTAGATAATCATTGTAGGTCCCTTCAACTGAAATCTATTCTATTCTATTCTATTCTATTCTATTCTATTCTATTCTATTTAGTATATTTTCAATTTGCTTTTTCTGTTCTTTCTCAAAAGCCCAGGAGTAAAGTCATGATATTGAAGCTTCTAAACTGTTTACAACTTTAAAGTCATTGCCTCTGTGTGGGAAGTATTTTAACCAACATTTCACAAGGAAGGGTGAATGCTCTGTAGTTAGATTGCTATGACTATCACTGTCTTTATCAAGTTCAAGTATATATAGAAACTATTTTATACATTACTATGTAATACAGGTAGTTTAGTATTTACCTAGTGTGGAATTATTGCATTTGTTATTTAGAAAAAAACCCACCTTCCTATACTACTTTGTATTAATCTTCTGTCAGAAGATTAATAGGGATGGATAAGATACAGTTCTGTTATTAGATATTTAAAACTACCACAATAAACAGTATCTAATATGACAATGTTACAATAATACTGCAATAAGCAATATCTGAAACACTAAAATCCCAAAGTGAACAAAGCAGCTGGAACTGTAATTCCTATCAGCTGCCCAACACCAGACACTCCTTTCTGTTTTCTCCTGGGCTTGTTGACATTTGCCTCCTCTGCAGAATGACTATGCATGTTATATGCAAGGTATTAGTCCATTAGTAATGAGCAACCTTTAATCCTGGTGCAGACATCCTCCTCATGGAAAAGGGTGTGTGTCACAGTGTTAGGATTTATGTATACCTACATGGGCAAATAACTTCATTCACCACATTTGTCCCATTTAACCTAGAGGGGCTGCAGTGTCTCATGTGAGTGTCTGTAGGAGTAAGTTCTTAGTCATAATTGTCCTGCAGACCTGGGTGTGGAAAGGATTCAAGATCTGTGTAGGGAAATAGACTGCCAGCGTGTGCATGCACAAAGGTTGGGGCTGGGAAGAAGCCTGGAGTCCTCTGCACTAACTCTATTCAGAAAACCAGATGTTTATGCTGTCTGAAGAGAATGCAGCAATGCACAAGAAGTGTTTTTTATGTTGCTGTTATTAAAGAACAACACCAGATTTTTAAAAAAATGAACTATTGATCTGGCAAAAAAATATTATAATATGTCATGACAGTGTGTGACCTGTTTTCCTAGGATGCTCTGGATGCTTTTTGATTTTCAGATTTTTTTTCCACATGCTGTTGCAATGGTAAGAATCAGCACATCAGGGAGAGGTATCATAAGAAATAATATCATAACAAATAACCTGTAAGAACTTTGCATTTCCTGGGACAGCACAGGGTCAGTTTGGAGTTTCTGCTGAAGCCCTGTCAAAAGAGTTTTCAAACTGTGGCATCTCTTGTTATTTCTGGAGTGCTTTTGCATGGCCAAAACAAATCAAGAAAGTAAACCTTTTCATCAATAAGGTTATGTCAGCTACGATGAACTATCACCTCCTTTAGAAAATTGTAGGTGTTCCTTAAATCAGAAGGGAAAATATGAAGGGAAAAAAAAACCAGAAGGAAATGTTATGAGGTAATGGAGAGGAAAATAAGAAAAGCAAAATTAGAGATTTCCAGGTTTTGCTGGGGGGGGGAGGAGGAGGGGTAAGGAGGGAGGATGTAGCCCAAGGTTTGCTCAGTTTGACTTCTAGGCATCAAGTCATGATAAAATTGGATGAATAGAAGAATTTGGAAATACCAGCAGTGGCCAGTAATGGCATGCCAGCTCCTGCATGGTAAAGATTGATCAAAATATTTGAGTATTGAAAAACAAGTGGCATCTTCAGATGGTTTCACACCTAATTGCTGCAACTGCATTAGAGAGTACTTGGGTACCACAGCCAGCTAAACAGAGATCCTGTTGAGAGTTTTGAATTTACTGAACAGAAGCTACCTAGATTTTGAAATGTGGTAAACTGAGTTTATCACACAGTATGAAGCTCTCTTTAGTACACTTTTAAAATAGTAACTGTGGTTACAGATTGATTATATGCATGGGAAGAAGTGGAGTGGGGATCAGGCAGCCTATGTTTGTCTAGGTAGCCAAACCCACAGGAAAGGACAAGCAGTGGCTCTGCAGGAATATCAGGAGATCATAGAGAATCCTTATTCAGCATTAGAACAGAGAAGCTAACAAGGCTAACTCCCATTCCCACAGCAGGATGCTGGGGCAAAGATTTTGAGAAGACTGCTGGTCCCCTCCTGAGTTATGGACTTTGAATTATTGGAGACTGCAGGTAGCCAGAACTAGGGAGACAGACCAAAAGATTTTAGTCCAAATTTAATGTTTCTCACCACAAACCTGGGGGTTGTTTCTTTTTTATATAAATGGTCTCATCAAAACAGATGTTGCTCCAAACTATCACCTAATGCAACTTAGAAGAGTAGCTCTATAATGTTAATCCATTTAAAATGGAAAGTATAAAAAATGTTTAGTTAAAGGTTTAGTTAATTCTTCAGGCTACAATGACTTCAGTTATTTTTGAAGCAGGCACCTCCTCAGTTGCAGAGTTGGTGGCCTCATGCTGAGCCCAGCATCCCTTAGGAATCATGCAGAGTTTGCATTGCAGTAGTGTTTCCAGTGTTTTAGCAATGTGGCAGCCTTGCCTTGAAGTTTTCTGGCTGCAGTTTGCTCACAGTAACCTTTTTCAGACCCACCTACTTGTTTCAAGGGTTAGCTTTCTGCTTTTTAGCCTGCTTAGTATTTTACTGTGACATACCAGATCTCACTTGCAGGCTCGTTTGCAAACCTTCCGAGCAGCAAAGTCATGGTGAAGGTGCCTCCTTGGCAGCAGAGACTCTGTATTCCTCCCAAGGAATCCTGGCCATCCTGAGTTTGGATGGTCCTCCTGCCTGTTAGCATAAGTGCTTTCACATAGTGTGGAGACAGTGGAGTTCAGTAATAACTAGAGTGAGGAAGCAGGGGGATCAGCTGGCTGAAAACTTAGGCCTCTTGGGAAATCCCCCTCTATCATGTTTCAGGCTCTAACTGCTGTCAATATTAAAAAGGATTTTATGCCAAGAACCTCTGTGAAAATCCTGCTAACCTTCTGTCTTTGTCGGTATTAGAGGTGGATATTTTAAATCAGTGTGCAGAATTAAAGTTACTTTAAACTGTTTCTCTGAAAGGCTGATGCTAGTCTGCTTCTTGCCCTTCTCTTCTTGGCTCTAGTAACTTTTGTGTCTCTTTGCCAATATCACCCTCATCAGCATGGGGCTGAAAAGCTAAAAATGCAACCCAGTCCCTAGAAGTTCCTTCCAAATACGTGCCTGGACAGATGAGGAAGACACTGACCCCAAAAAGAAGCCGCGGATTGTCTGTGATGGCCCCCAGGCACACCTTTGACGTACTCCAACTGTAGGAATCAGTCAATGGCTGGACCTTCTTAGGTGACTAAGGCATGTGAAATCAACACAAGTTTGTAGAAAACTAGGCTTCCTTAATGCCCTTTCTGTAATGCTTTTGTTTATAACTCTGACATAGAGTAACTATCCACATCTTTCATGGCTACTCTTGGCATTTAGGCGTGCTTGGCATTGTGCAGACCTTTGCTTTCTGCTGCAACTTTTGCTAGAATTGTGTTAATTTTCAGTCTTGTTACAGTTTCTGGCATGTTTTGAATAGCCATATATTTCACCAAGTAGTGTATTTAAAATGCTTCCTTGAGAAGAATTGTGAGATTTGAAGTGGGGAAGGTCTGAATGAAAGCAATGTTCTTCTTCGTAGCCCTGTTTTGAGGCTATCTTCTGACACATGAAACTTTCATTATACTTTAATTATTGATAGGAAGTATTTTCTTACCAGCATAGCACTTACACACAGTGAAATCACTTTTCAGGAGAAATTACTGCAAGCAATTTTTGGATGAGTTTCAGTTTTGCAAATTGCTTAGGTTTTTTCCTTTTGTTTTTTCTTAGTACCCCATCAATTAAAGCACAAATGATAAGCAAGATCGTTAAGCTGTCATGAATCACTCAAGTTCTAATGGCCTAATGCACTAAGCCTTAATTAGTAATATTGTATTTTTAAAAAGACAATATTGTGAATGAAACCTGAACATGCACTGTTTTATAACTGGGCTTCCCAGAAGATTTTAAATGGATTCCTCTTCTTAGTATGTTTTTAAATAATTGATACGGCCACTTCAAGCCCTTAGTAGACAAACGAATTATTGGCTGCTAGTGACAAAATTTGGTTTGGGCATAATAACTTCACAGAGACATGGCACTGCATACATCTGCTGCTCTAATTAGAAAGTTTGCCTAGGGTGCTTGTATCAGAAAGAGTGGGAAAAAATAGTGCTGCACAATCTGTTGTAACAGAGTGATTCCTGCAAAATGTGATTTAGACAAGATTTCTGGTTAACGCTTTCGCTTCTGCTGGAACACTCAGATGCGGGTTCAGCAAATGTTCTGTGAGGAAGCACTGTATCGGCCTCACCCGAACGGGCTTCCTGCTGGGAGAGGCCGCTGCTGTGGCCTTGCAGGCCCCGATTCAGGGCCTACGATTGCACTGGTCCATTGGCCGTTGCTGCTCTCTCCCACAGAAGTCTGCTAACTGCCCCGTGAGCTGCTCCGGCCACAGAGAATAGGCAAGCAATTTTGGTTCCCTGGTGTTGCGTCCCTTCATTCCCGGCAGGATTTCAGTTTATGCTTTTTTTACCACAGGCAGTGAAAATCAGGAGTAACGGCATAAAAGGGGTCTTGGTAGTCCAGTGACAGCCACACCTTTTCTGGGGGAAACTTGTTAAGCCGGGGCCAAAAGCAATTGCTGTGGGACGATGATCAAGAGCACCTCATCTAACCAGGGAGCGTAGAGCACTTGAAACCAAGCCCTTCTTACTAAAGCAGCGGTATCTCACTCAGTCGAACAGCGTTCTGGCCAAAATAAATAGCTGTGGTTATGGGGAGAATTAATCAGAAGCGTACAAGAACAGCTTTTGCTTTCTTCCTGACTTTATTTTACCAATTTACTGAATATTTCCTGGGAAAGGATCAGTTTCAACAAATACCTGTTTTTAAACATGCAGCACGAGTTTGTTGTCAAGGAACTATAATTTATTGTGGCTTTTTGGAGAAACCTAGTGGACTTCATGGAGAGTGCAGAGAACCAGGCCCCGTTCCCCTTAGACCTCTTTTAATTTAACAAAATATTGCAGTACAAGGCACTTTAAGGGTGCTGAAAATAAAGCAAAGTGGAATTTGTTTTAAAGAAAAGGAAAGCGATTATCCCAAAAACGTTTATACCTTGAAGAAAGTGAAATGTGATCAACCACATGAAATTCCCTGCTATCAACACATCTGAATGCTTCAGACTGTAGATGAACATCTTAAAGGCAAGTACAGGTGTTACGGGAGATGCAACTCTATTTTACATGTCAAATTATGTGTTCATACCATGGTATTTCAGAACAGCAAAGAGGCAAAGCAGCTCTGCAGATATGCTAATGAAATGTTTATAAAAGAAATATCAGATATCAAACATCAGAGAAATGTAGTAACCTGAAGGGAAGGTGTACTTCTGAACATTTGTTGTTCTTTTGAATTTCCCTTATCAATATCTTTACAAAGTCAGAAAGGATGAAGCAGTACTATGCTGAGGGATCTCATGCATTTATAGAGCATCCTGCCTGACGTACAGCTGGATTTGAATTTCTTTCTTTTACAGTTTTAGGTGTTAGATAATCCAAGTACTTAAGTATGTTGTTAACTCTATGGTTAGTGTAACTATTAAAGTATTCCTCTTTTCTCAAGGCCACAAATGATGATGGTAAAATGGTATCTAGAATACGTACACATTAATAAATTTGTAGATAAATAGCCGAAAGTGTTTATCTTATTTCATGATATATCAGATATTTTCAAAATAATGAAAAGATACTGGTTGTTTGGGTTTTTTTTTGCCAAGGTGTGGGGAGGAATTTGAAAGGAAAAGATGAGAGGAAAACACACATTGTTGTCATTTATTTGTTCACCCAGCAGCAAACACCTAAAAATCAGAGAAATCCAATTAGAATGATGAGAGTCTTTAGATCACCTTGAAGTTAAGTTTATTTTCCCTGTAAGGCATGCTAAAAGTGTTTCATTTATGGGTATTTGAGGGTTTTTTTAAAGTTTAATTTCCACTGAACTGAAATTTATAGTTCTGGGGAGGATCTCATAAGGGAGGACTATATAAAATTTCTTTCTTGTCCTTCTAAACTATTCTGCTTTTCAGTGGGTCATTAGCTTTTATGCAGTATGCTTTATTCATTTGTGGACTAACTTTTGACATATGTATTATTCATGTTGTGACTGGTGTTCAAGTTTCATCAGTGATTTCACTGTCCAAAAGAACATTAGAAAGAATTAAGAACATCGTTCTGAATGCACTGGTACTCCACATGCTTATTTATGTTGGGCATACACTAAGACTTTTTGCATACACTTTCTAAATCACTCTTGATATACAAGTGAAATTGAATTAATTCTAGAATGATATTCCATCTTTTGCAAAGATGCATTCCATTCTTGTTTGTCCCGCTTACTTCATCAGCACAAAAGATCGTATTTACAGACAATTCCTTTTCTGCCCTTTTCAAGTCCCCGGACAGTGGTACCAAAAGGATGACAGGAGCCAGTTTTTATGCTTAACTTCCTTCCCTAATTTCAGAAATGATCACTCTTCAAAAAAATCAGAAAGCTGATGGTCAAAAAGTTCAAATGTGGCTAAAACCTAAAATGTGGCAATTTGGAGATGTTTCCATGGTACCTTGTTTCCATGGCCTAAAGTTCAGGGGACTTGTGTTTTTCTATGAACTTCCTGACCAACCAGTGCCCCCTGGCATAAGGAGCAGCCTTATCGCTTTTTTAGTGCATCATGGGAATCTGATGGCCAACAGCGTCATGGAAGATCTGGTCAAGCCAGAGAAAGGAATGGGAGTATATACATTTTAAACCACATGCAGGAAACTCTGTTCCTTCTAAGTGCAAGTGTTCTGGATTTGGCTGACATTGGAAAAGGTTTTGTGTCAGACTTTTTCATGGGAAGCAAGTTTTTCTGCTGGAGTGCAGTGAAAAAGGCAGGTGGAGATGGACAGGGAATATTACCACCAAAGTATTTTTCTGTAAAATGGTTTTCTGATACAAAGTGTTCAATCTAGCCCTTGTGCCATAGCACCACATGAGAAGGATGAGCAGCCAAGAACCCAGCAACACATCTTTGTGGGCACTTGTTAGCAGACACCAAAGGTTCTTTGGATTTTACTTGTAGCTGCAACAGAGAGCTGAACGAAGTACAGTACTTGAGAGATATAAGGAAAAAAATCACTAAATATTTTGAGTGTAATAGAACTATATGCCTGCAGGTAGCAGGGGCTCACAGAACATGATTCCTCTTTAAACTCTTATATATACAGGTGGATATATGAAAAAATAGAGTACAAGGACTTCGAATTTATGTGGTGTTCTTACTGGAAAAGAAGACAGCACTGTTTAGAAAAAACAGTTAATTATTTTTTATGTCCCATGACCTAAATGTTGGCTGAAGAAAAATTAAAAATTGCTGGCAGGTGGCTCTGAAAGGTTCCTACAGTAGTTGGGTTGTAGACACACTTTCTCATCCAGTACCAATCTTGAAAGTACCAGTTTTTGATAATCATTTGACTGTGCCAAGCATAAAGTTCTCTATTGAAGCTCTCTCACTTTGTTGCAGTGCAATTTATTGCAGGCTAAAGAGCTGGACTAGAAACTGGAATAAGCACTAAGAAAATGGCTAAGATCTCATTCTTAATAAAGTAGCTTTCGAACAGAAATAGTAGAAGGAAATGCAGAAAACGAGGGATCACTCAAAAAATCTAGTTGCATATCCTTTTTTACACCTGCTGATGCAATTTATAGCTGTGCTAGGGTTGGTAGAGCAGATAGCGAGACACCCTTGTCTGATATATATATTGTATAATAATCAACATTATCTGCAATGTCCCTCTTCTTCTGGTCTAAGTATACACTTGGGTATGGGAGTGTGTAGAAGTCACTTCAATATATTTTCATTAGCATTTCTTTCAAGGAGGGCTACCATCCTGCCTGAACTCCTAGAGATTCCATCTAATACTTGAAGCATATTTTCTGCTGGTTGGAAAGTAGGTTGGGTAGTCAAATTTATATGAATCAGAGACATAATGAATTAGAGTGCCTCATATAGATGCTTAAAGAAAATTCCTTCTCCTGAGCTCGCTCTTGTGAGATTTATTATGAGGAAGAATAATCCAGGCCAGTATTTGGTAATTGCTCAGTTACAGCTGAGATTTATTCAATCTGCTATCTGCCTAGATATTCACACATTTCACAAGAATCAAGCTTGAGAAATGCACATACATGTACAGGCGCTCTGTGCTTTATTTATTTCTCTGCAATGGTATTGCATGGAAATACACTTGTATATTCTGGGTAGAGAATCAGGTTTCAATTTCCTTATTCAAACTCCAGTGTAGTTATAGTCTTCAGTGGTTTTGATTTTCATTGTAGAACTTCTCACAGACAGCTTTACTGGGGTTTTATTATGAGTCATGGTAGTCTGCTAGTCTCATTTTTCGGCCTAATCTCATCTGTAAGCTTTACAGTAATATTTGCTTTCCTTTTTCCTGAAATTTCAACCACTGGGATGAAATATAAAGCATTACTAAGATATTGCCATTCAGCATAATTTAGCTTAGCTGGTGAAAGTACACCTTAGTAGCTAACATACACAAGCGCTGAGGTTTCTGGCTCTAAGTGTAAGCTCAGTGTTGAAATCCCTCTTATTTGTTTCACCATTTTGAACACTTTAACATATTCTACCACAAGGTCTGTCAGTGCACAGAAATATTTTAAATGGTTCTGTTAGAGCAAGTTCAAAAGATGATCTTTCTGACATGCATTCTTCAAAGCGAGACTACATTTCTTTGCAACAAAAAAAATAAATGTGTCTTACCTCTTCCCCTTCCTACTGTGAGCTGTGCCAGAGCTGTCATTTTTTCAGTAGGGATAGTTTATAGAAAGGACCTATATTCTGCTGTTCAGCACACTAGAAACCCTTTAGTTTTCAGTTTCAGTGTATAAATATTGATTTTGTACCTCACTGGTTTTGTTAGTTAACACAAAAGTGACAGCATTTTTGTTGAATAAATGTCTTTAAGGAAATAAAATACTGTACCTTTCTAAAAGCTATATGCTTGTTTCTTAAAGTGTCCATTTAATCCCAGCAGCTAATTACAATCTTTTTGGGGTACTCTGGCTTGGATGTGATGTCTTTTGTTACTTAAGTAAGCCATCCTCAAAATGTTTGATTAAGCTATGCAAAATTTACATGCAGATACAAGTTAAAGTCATCAAAGCACTTGATTCTGTTGTTAGAGATGTATAGCTATTCTTGATGCGTCTCCTATAGCAGTTTACTCAATCCTTTTGATGTAACTTTAGATTAAACATATGTATTATTGCTCATTAGAAAGTGCTGGATTTTGCAGGGCACGCTAGGGTTCAGGTTTCTGTTTTCAGTGTGTCAAGAAATTAGGAAAAGAGGAGAGGTTAGAACTGGGAAAGGTCCCATGCTTTGATCCAGTGAAAGTGCTTTTCATAAAAAGGCCTTAAAGCTAATTACCCATGAAAAAACTGCACTTTGAACCTCAGCCTCAAGCTGTGAGATTTGATTCTTAGAAGCCATATTTGTGGCTTGGGGACCAACCCTCGCTCCTGTTCCTGTGAACCTGACTTCAGAACTCCAGCCAGTTGGAAAATGCTTCCATAACCAGAATGAGAACAGCCTCATGCTCGCAGAGGTTATGGATAGAGGGTACTTGGCAATGTAAAAAATCAGCTTCACTGGTGTATGTTTCAACACTACTCTGAAAGCTCAGTTTTGCAGGTTGCTGAGCATTGCTCATCCACCATCAATTCCTCCTGAAACCAGTGGACCAAAACCTCAGCTTCATAAATCAGGGAAAATGTTACTGTCCCAAATATATGCTGGATTCCTACAGAAAAAAAAAAAAAAAAAAAGTCACCTCAAAGCTGGAGATGGTCTGTATTTTCAGATCTGCAAATTTTAAGTCTGCAGTTCTACCTAACATTATTTGGTCCCAGGAAAGGTTTCTGATCAAGCTGGGGGATGGCGGATGGAGGGGATGGGGAGCAGCTGAGGGGTGTGTCTCATAGATTAGGAAGACCTTTTTTTTCTGTTGAGAAAGTAATTTTTTTCTTTTGCTTGTAAGCATTGTATGTCTCACTCCTCCTCCATTGATTAGTAAGGTATGGAAAGCCACACCTGCCTTACCAGCAATTTTTCTCCTCTTTCGAGTACATTCAGAGTTGATGAGTACCATATAACCAGGTACAATATAAGTACAGTATGAGTACAGTATCAAAGATGAGTACAATATAGCAGGTAGCAACATTTCAGCTACCCTGGGCAGGTATTTTTTGCTTTGGACTTGATGGCGTTCCCCAGCAAATACAAGAAACATCTTCATTGCATTGAGTTTTCCTAAGATATTGTAGAAAGAAACTCA
Source organism: Calidris pugnax (assembly GCF_001431845.1). Classification (NCBI taxonomy): domain Eukaryota; kingdom Metazoa; phylum Chordata; class Aves; order Charadriiformes; family Scolopacidae; genus Calidris; species Calidris pugnax. The sequence continues at coordinate 4,614,122 of NW_015090810.1, forward strand.
GGGAGAGTGAACATGGCAATTCACGTAAGCCACCATTAGAAAAGCACCATTGTGCTTTGTCACAAATACTACAAGTTTGACAAATGCAGAAAAGGGCAAGGGGCAAATGAGAAATGAAAGGGAAACAAGAATTCTTGTGTCTGCACAGCCTTCCAAAGAGTCTCAGGAAATGCTCCATGCCAAGTGAAGTTTTTCACTCCATAGGGTTCCCCCAGTAACACCCACAGTCTTGCCTACATGGAGAATAAGCTCAAGGCTTACTGTCAGAAGGCTTTTTGTGCATTAAAGAATCTCAGTATTTCAGACTTGCAAGAAGGGACTCAAGACTCCCTGCTCGGAGCCACTACTTTCTCAATATTGTTCCTTTCATATTTATTTTTGAAGCTGTGCAGCAGGGCATCTGCTCCTAGCTCTCTCCTTCCTCTGCCAGGCTTTCATGCCTTCCTGTTTCATCATCACCCTGAAGAAGGCATTTCACACTCACCTGCAGTGCCTGCGTGACTCAACAGCAGGCTTCATTTGGGGTAGCAATCTGACTACACTTGTGCAAGCATGTCTTCACAGGTGCAGGGAAGGCAATTTTATCTGCCTTTTACTCCATAGATAGGAGTGAATATTCTTGTTATGCTATGTATTTAGTCAGAATCTGGGTCTTCCATCTTTCCATTTGGATTGTACCTGGACATAAAGAAGGCTCAACTTTTCACAGCTCTGTTATAGTTTAATGTACTGCAGTTTCTTTGGTCACTGAAAACGTCAACTTTACTATAGGGAAACAACACCTTGCTAGCCATCTCAATGAACATGAAGATATTGCCTCTCCACAACTGTCCTGTAAGCTAATAACTAAACCTTTAAGCCTTTTCCAGCCCAAATTCCTGTCAAGTTCATAGGAATGGAAGAAATGTAGGGTAACAACTTAAAATAATTGCCAATCCAGTCTCTGCTTGAATAATGCAACAGTTGTATATATACTGAAGTTAGGAGTCTACACTTCTGTTTGCATTATTTCTGGCAATTAGTCCTTCAAGAAGCCAAGGGGTTCATATGTGAGAAGTGCTACTAGTTTACATAATCTTGTGATGCTTGTTTTCATTGCAAATACTTTTATGGATAGAAATGAAAAAATAATTGCTGCTAAAGATTCCATCAGCTATTTATTAATTTTTTAAACTTTTTAATTGTCTTTTATTTGTGGCACAGTAGCTAGAAAAGAAGTTGCATGGGCGTATATTATTCGAGATAATTTTCTATTTTTGAAGGTAGGGGCTGTGGAAAAATGTTTTGAATAATGACCTTTGGGGTATGGCAGTGTTACACAAATCTTACTGTCAATAGAGCTAATAGGAAGAAAAACAATTGAGAGAGCACATTAGCTCTCCAAAGCACATACTTTCAGTTCCACAAGAAAATACTGAGCTGACAAACACTGGGCAAGGTTTGCCTTGCTGCAACATGAGCGTAGCTTCTCCTTCCCATTGTAAAACAATCTTTGCAATTAAATGTCTAACCAAAATATATATATATGCGTAAAGCAGACTTACTGATAACTATCGATGCGAACCTTCTCAGCATATGTGCACCCCAATCTCCTCCTCTCCCAGAGTCTTTGCTTTGTACTGCTCAGCATCCATTTCCTGCTATATATTGGTGCTCAGCATCTGAAGGAATTAGGGGGGGAAATCACTTACAAAAAGAAAGCGCTTTGCTCCCTTTTTGGAAAAAAAACCAAACTAATGGTCTACAAGAAATGAAAGAAACCAATCAACCCAAACTTAAGACCTTAAACATGAGTAATTTTAACCACGGGCCATTAATCAGGCTACAGTCTTTCATACCCTTGCTGTTGCTCTGTTCCCCTTCCAGGTAAAAGCAGAGTTCCTAGTAGTGTTTTCACAAAAAATGTGCCATGAGCAGTCAAGAAGCCAGTTCTTTAAGAGACTGATGTCCAACCATCAATATTCTTGATTCATTTGGAACCTTCTGATACAAAATAAACTGTGTGTTTTGATTGACATGATGCCTGCAGAAATCGATATAGGAATCTGTGTTGAACATAACCCATGTGAAAAATGCGGATCTTTGCCTATTTAGAGTGGCTTAGAAAGATGTTTATGGGACTCAAGCCCTCAAAGGCACCAAACACGCACAAAGTTTTCTGTGAACCTTCATACAAGTACTTTTGAGGATCTCGGGCTTGCCCTTTTGATAACCCAACTTGAACTGATGTATCTAAGTTTTGAAGCAACCACTGAACTGAAATACTATTTTGTGAACCAACATCTATCACAATAAGGCTTGTTTTAACATCAGTGAGATATATACCTTAGGTTGGGAAGCGTTTTCTGCCAACCATTATAAATATCATGCAGTTCCCCTCTTTAAGCTCTTGAGCAGCTGCCTTAAGCACATCTGCTAGTCAATGCAGAGAGCTGGGAACTTCCAGAGGGCCATTCCATTATTAAATGGTTTGAGTTACCCTCAGTTTTAAGAGGATAATAGCCCCCTGGTAAATGAAGTGTTTTAATTTGTCCTGCAAGGACCTAAGTAACATTTCTGTGGGAACATAAATAATAATTGTTACATGGATCACAGTAGTTTTCAGATATGATCTTACAGACCCGCCAGGCATCTTTGGACTACTCCTGAGGGATCTGTGAAAGGTAATTAACAATATCATCCCACTGGTAGAAAATTTTATTTTGTTATCTAGGGATCCATGCATTCAGCATAAAATTATTCAGGAATATAAACAGAAAAACATTGAAAAACAAAGGGAGCTGCTGCTTGAGAGCCAAAAAGATATTAGCAGTTGAAGAAACAAGCTCAATTATGATGAAAATAAAGATACTCCTTAAATATCTCAAAATAATGTGTTCTGTTGACACATCTAGAGGTGATAATGAACTTACACCACTTCCTCTTGGAAACTATTTCCTATGTGACTACATTTTCACAGGGCTAACTGAAGCTGTGTTTCTCCTAAAACCATGTGTCCTGAAAAAATCTCATGTTTCTGAGTCAGTTCTTCCAGTCTTATATTCATATGAGAGAAATGAGATATTTGAAGTCAGGTGCTGTAGTTGTCCTTATGACTGTCTGTAGCATCTAATTGTCCAGTAGGTAAAGAGTGAAACTTTTTGATTGAGCTCATTCTGTTCACACTAATGGCAATGAGTACTAGTTGAAAGCCATGTAAGGAGACAGAAGCACCTCAACTCAGAAGACCACAGCCAGTGAAAGCAACAGGGACATTTAAACAAGAAGCTGCAGGAGGTTGTATTTTGAGGGCATACTGTCAGAGAGAGGACCATTGATTCACCTTTCTTTACTGCCCAGCAGCATTTGGAGAGTATTCCCCTTTCTCCTACTTGTATTCATTCAGATTTGTGCATAATTACCCTGCCTGAGGTCCTGATAACTAACCAAGAGGGACAATTTACATCAGCAGCTATATAGACAGCTCTGTAAGTAGAGTGATCCAGGCAGTTGGTTTCATTTTATTGACTGCATGAATCGGAAGAGTAAGAAAAAATCACACGAAAGGATTTTGTTCAGAAAATGAAAATCTACAAAGGAAAATAAAACACCCACCCCAATATTTAATTTAACTTGAAGTGAAAATTGTGCTTATGCAGCATTTTGGTTTTTAAACTTTTCAATAGAAATACAGCTAATTTTGCAAATAGAAATATGATAGAACTACAGCTAATTTTTACTCAAGAAACAAACATAAGAATGGTTAATTTACAACTACCTACATTTTTTTTTAAATACACAGACCAAAAAAGCCAAACCTTTGTGCTGAATCTTGTCAGGGCAGGCCCATGGTCCCTTTTTGTGGGTGCTGAGCAGGGTAGGGTATCCAGACGTAGCATCTCCTTTGTCTGAGTATGCCAAGTGCTATGTTTGAAAAGGTCTGTGATTTTTCTTTCCTTTTTTTTTTTTTTTTTTTTCCCTTCAGGAGCATGACAACATCTCTGATACAATTGCAGTTGTTTTAAGAGATCAAGTGACTAGTAACTGGTATGTGGGAAAAGTTTGATATTGTAGTCTGAGTCAGTCTTTGTGTATGCTTTGTAAATGGCTACTTAGTTAAACAGAAATAAATGGAAACCTTCAAATTCATATCTTTTCTTATTAGCACATGGATATGCCATTCAAATTATGCAAAAAGACCAGACTGCCTTGGTTATGAAATGCTCTTGGGAGTATGGTAATCTGATAATAACCAAACACCATGGAGTAGTCTTATCATTTTTTATAAAACCTTATTAATTATGTGAGCAAAAGTATCCAGGGGAAGATGAGATTGGTGGTTTGGAACGGCTCCTCTTCAGGTTGTTAATCTCTTCTCTTAAATTTTGATCAGCTACTCTGACTTACTCTATGAAAACACTTCTGGGAGTAAACCTGCAGTATGTATGAGGGGTGTGACTAAATGGAGGTAAGGAGAGTAATGCAAAACTCTGATTTTTTCTTAAAACGGGGAGTGACGGCGAGATTTGTGGTTTTGGTGGCGACATTTTCCTCCTTTCCTTTTGCCATGTGAGTAGTCAGTAGGCTTGAATTTTGAGCAAGCCATTAATCTGTTGAAGTGTGTGCATGTATGCATGTGTGCGTGTTGCAGGGTTTCAGTGTACATGGTCCCTTTTTCAAAGGAGCTCAAGACATAAAACCTCTTCATCTGTCACAGACTAAGATCAGAGCTCACTCTGGTGAGCTTTTATAAAAAGCTGGGCATAAATAAAAGTCAGCAGTCAAACTGGGGTCTCACCTGGTAGGAAAACATGCTCCATAGATTGATTCTGCAGAAATAGACCCAGGAAAACCTTAGGGAGGCAGATACTTCTCTCTAGAGTGGCACCATAGCAACCCATTAGATTTACATGGAAGTGGTTTCTGTAAGCTATTAATCAGCAAACTGTTCTTGGCCAATTTCCGTTCTCAGAGAGCTCTTTTCCAGCATAAATATGTAATGCTAGAGTTTAAACAGAATTTTCAACATTAAAGTCAGAGTTCACGTGGCTCACCTCTTCTTTATCCCTATGTCTACAGGTAATAAGATGTGACCTCTTTGCAGTCATTTGTTGTTTCCCCAGAAAGTTTCTGAAATCTCCCTTCTTCTGAGATGGTTCTCTGCTTCTCTATCCTAAATGTACAAAAATGTTTGGATAGCTGAAATGCTGTCAGGAAAAGAAAATAGAGTTGGTCTGTCTGCTGTGATGATCCCTACATAAGCAAGTAGTTCCATGTGCAGGTTCAAGTCTAAATCAGGGCTTCTGGTCTCTTCAGCATTTATGGGAACAATTGCAAGCTTTCAGGTGTCATCAGGAGCATGCAAACATTGTTAATGATGAATCCACAAGACATTACCCGTTCTTGTGCAAATCCTACTCTGGTTTGGGATCTAGTGTGTCTCCTCTGAAACGTGTGTGTTTGTATACAGGTATTATCGAAGTCAATGGACATCTTAAATGACAAGCTTTTTCTTTCCCCTTGCGAGTTGGTTTCACTTAAATGGAAGGCACACTGTAGACCAAACAGCTAATATGCATATTTCAATCAAATAAGGCCGTTCAGTAAGCAGCTCCAGGATCCACTGAATGAAGGTCATTGACAATGCTAATTAATACTAACTATTCTGAGCACTGAATCTTCCCACTTGTAGTGAAGTTCTTTATGAATCGTGTTACATATTTCATCACTAGAACTCTTTAGGAGTGAATTATGATAGTGGCAGTGCTGCTGCTTCTTTAGTGGATGGAGGGTGCATCAGGGATGTCTCATAAATAACCAAAGATGGTTTCACTGTTCAGACCCTGAATTCTGGCAGATGTGATTACTGGTCTGGAGTCTGCTCTTGTCACAGGTTGTTTTTTGTATGAGCATCATGTCTTAGTTTTCTAGCAATAAATTAGTAATCAACATTTTCTTCACCAAAAGGTTTATCAAGCACTGGAGAACAGGCTGCCCAGGGAAGTGGTAGAGTCACCATCCCTGGAGGTATTAAAAGATGTGTAGATGTGGTGCTTAGTACCATGGTTTAGTGGCATCAGCATAGTTGTCAGCTCTAGGTTTACGGTTAGACTCCATGATCTTAAAGGTCCTTTCCAACCTAAATGATTCTATGATTCTATGATTTATTTCTAGGGAGAGTGGCTTGGATTATGTGATTATAAATAGCATATCAGAACATAGACAAATATTAGAAGTAAGTTTAATAAACCAATGTAACAAAACTGAATGGGGAAATTAATGAAGAAAGGCAGGATTTCAGTCCTTGGCCTTATATTTACATTGTAGAGCTTTATCTCCAAATACATTTAGCACAATTTTTTAAAATAGTAAATTATCTTCATAAAATTATTACTCAGTCATCGTTTTTTAATCAGATTGATATTGGTTGAGTGCCTTTACGCTTTTCACACTAAAATTTTTATTTTAGGTCATGAGAACCATGAAATTATTACCTTTTGTTCCTTCATAGAATTTTTCAACAAAGAAGAGTTATTGGAAATTCAAGAATAGTGAATATTTTTGCACTATGAGATAGTGCATATATACAACTTTAAAATTTTGAAACCTTTGGAGGGAAGCTTTTGTCTTGAAGTCTTCAAAGGTGCCCTTAAACCAGGACAAAAGGATACTATGGATCATAAAGCAGAACACAGCTGAGCAAACATCTGGTTAGGTATGCTTTGGAGTGACCTATAGAAAATATGGATTTTTTTTATGCTTTGTTTGGGTTGTTTAAGGGGTTTTTTTGCTATACATCAGAACATAATCTTTCACATGTTCAACCTTTTGTAATCTAGATAGTTCATGGTTGTGATGCACTGAACCTGCATGTCCAGTGCTGAACCGTCAGTCAACCTGGTAAGTATGTGCCCTGTTGACTGTTTCTATGAGAACAAAGGTATTGATGGGAATAATTTTTTTTTTGTTTTTGCTAAAAAAAATTCAAAATGATTCATTGGCTTGAATAACATTTTTTCTGCTCACATACTTTTAACATCTTGAGAAGACTCTAATTTGAATGAATGTAAATGTAATTTGTTATTTCCCTTCCCAAACTAACCCCTCTACAATTCTGCATCGTGGACTTCCTCTTCCATCTTCTGTACTACTATTACTGCTCTTACTTTCTTTGTAATAGTGACTTTCTCCTTGTATACCTGACAAGTTACTATTCTGTCCTAATTTATATCCACCCTCTGGTCAAAGGAGAAATATTTGTTCTTTATATTCTTACACTATTCCAAATCTTTAGGCAGTGTAATGGTTACAAAGTATATTAGGACACCAACCACTTTGACTAATTCATACTTGCATGCTTTCTTTCAGCGTATGTTTGGCTCCATAACACAATTCAGTGACAGTGATGCTGAGGCTGTAGATTTCACTGGCAGGTCAAGAAAAGCTGTTAGATACGGCTTTTAAGGTTCTTTTTCTCATTCAGTTTTATTTAACTTCTGGTCAGGTACCTCATCTGAGGTTTTGCTACCTGTCTCCCTGCTGTATTACTCTTGTGCTGCCAGATACCATTTCAGTGACTCCAAAAAAGTTTTGAGGTATAGAGATTAAGGTAGCAAGAGATCAGGTCCAACTAAGTGTGATATTTGAGATAAAGCATAAAGACCTAAAGTGTCCATTCTTAAAAATTGTTTTCTTAATTATTTTTATATGTTATAGTGCTTTTGTTCTTTATCAGTTACCTAGGTTGGGTGTCTTGGTTAAGAATCAGCCTTTTCTGCAATGCAGAGTTATGATCCATCTGAGGAGTATGAAGTGATACTTTAGGTTGAGTGATTCATCATGGAAAACAGTATTTTAGGTGAACCGGAGGCTAGAACAGTGTAGTGATAAATGAGATGATTCACTAACCTCGTTCATGTGGCTATCTAATAATACCTCTGTGTTGGTCTGCATTGACTCCCATGGCAAATGCAGCCAGATAGAGTTACTGCTTTCATGTATTTTTGGTTTGGTTTTTTTCTTCCTTTTTTCATCTTGTGAGAAATACTGAAAATTATATACTGGAGCTAAGACTTGTAAGAGAAAGTTGGTATCCCGCTTGTCAGGAATACAAAAGTTAACATTAAATAGTTGTTTGAATCTCTGACCCAAGCTTTGTCAAACTCGTTTTTCCTGCCCACTATGCTCAAGCTATTACTAATGTCTTGTGCTTTCAATGGTCTTTTCTTGAAGGAAGCCTCCATGAGATGTGTTGTTGGATAGAGTTGTTCACTGATTCAGGAGTTTCAATTCCATCCTTTCTCTGAAACCTTAGCAATCCACTGAAATGAATGAATGAATGAATGTTATCCATAGCCCCCCTTTAATCCTTCATCACTTATCTCTTTGCTTGCTGATGCTTTTTACTCTGATTTTGAGCACTTCTCCAAATAAGCCCTTCCCCATTCTGGGGGAAGGCTTCACTCGTAAGTGATGCTTTTGAAACTCAGGAGCATCACTGTGTGGTATAGTTAATAACTTCCTCTCTCATGGATCTAGTACTTTTATTATAACCATTAGCAACTTAATGTGCTAGGTGTATAGCATAAAATGAAATCCATCTGCCTTTTGTTTTGTCCAGAAATTAACATTGCCAGCTGGATTGATTAGGGGTATGCTGCAGTCCTTGATGTCACGTGTCGATCAGTCTTTGGAGACCTGAAGAGTATCTTGGGAGAGGGAGAGGAATAACCTTGAGTTCTTCTTTTGCTCTTCCTCTATATGTTTGGTGTATTTACCTGAAACATAATTTGATTTTCTGTGTATTTCCTATTGCTAGTACCTGGAATTACAGGTTGGGTACCATTTATGCTGTGGCCAGAGCATTACACTGGTCATGTTTTCACTGGCTGGTTGGACTAAGGCTGGCCCATGTATCAGTGCATTTGGGTAACGGGGGCAAGAAGCGAGTTTGATTTTGCATCACTCACTGTCTCACAAGAAGCAGAGAGAAAGGGTCTCCTCTATAATACAGTCATCATTGACCTGATGAAGGCAGTATGTCCCACCACATGTTTCACCAGCAGCTCCTTTCTCCTGCAGTTTTCCCTAGAGCAGAAGACTTGCTGCTGGCTTCTCTTGCGTTCGTGGGCTTTCCCTCCTGCCTCTCCAGCTGCCTGCCTGTGGCCACAGCAGGGCACTAACCCCAGCCTGGCTCCTAAGTCAATAAGTCATGCAGTTTAACTCCTGTTCTGTTTCACGTGCCACTTGCTGGCAGTCTGGCTGCCCAGAGATGTGCCTGGAGGATGTATGATTTACAGATATTGGACAGAGCATGAAGCTCTTTTCCATTACCATAATGGCTTTTCTATTTTCTTTTTGAAAACAATACTGCTGATATTTTCCGTGAAAAAGCTTCTGAATATTTGGCTTGATTTGGAAATAGAATTTTCAACAAAATATGAACACCAGCAGAAAAATATATTTTACTGCTCTTTTGCTTTGCTTATTTTTTTTATTAATAATGTATCTCCCGTCCCCCACAAACAAATCTCAAATCCAAAAGTCAGGAAAATATTTTCAGTTTTCTTTTTGTCAGCATAATTTCTATGGTTATGTTATAGAAGTTTATGTGATGGAATGTGTGGGCTTGTCATTGGCTAACTAATTTTGAATAGGAAAAAGTTCTGTGGAAGAACCCGTATAACAGGTGGCATTTGTAGTGTTTCTTTAGTATTAATATACTTCAGAAAATAACTACATGTTGACAGTAAAGTAATAGAACAGGAAGTGGATAAATATTTGCAATATATAGCCCCTGATGTCTGAAGTCATCCTCATTGTTACTAGCAGAAAATGGAACATCTTCACAGTACTGCAATGGTAATTTCACGTCTCACTGTGAGAAAGAGGAAAGGAAAAATTTTAGGGAGGTGAGATAAACAGGAAATTTCACTGCAGCATTAGGCACCAAGAATAGTAAGGTACTATTTTGAAGAAAAAATGTTGCAAATGCTGTGATAACGGGCCCTATCTTTGAGTTAGTATTCATGAAGTTTATAATTAATTAGGATATGTTGTTACTGTTGCAGCTGAATTTTAACTCCACAGCATTTTAGCACTCTCTTTTTTCTTTGACCTAGATCCGTCTAATTTTTTGTCTTCGTTAAAAGCACAGAACAAAAACACTATTGTGTCTTAGGCTGTGCTCGAGCAGATCAAGGAAGTTTGCATTGCTAAGCAAAGCCATATACATTTTAGTCATCCCAGAAATGTTTGAACTCTACACAATTAAATAAGATGAGTGTCCACGTGATGGAAATGTTAACTGGTTTTGCTTAAACCTGTTTGTAAAACAGACAGTCCAATGGGGGAACAAAAGAGGGGAAAAAAATCTGAAAATGTAATCAGGCATAATACCACTTAAGCTTAGAGAGGAGAAAAGCATTTCATTTGTAGATGTAAATGAAATGTCATTACAATTCAGTGTCTTCAGGACAGTTCTTCATTTACGTTGGTTAACATTAGCATTTCTTAAGGATGATTTAATATATATTTGAAAGCTTTTTTTTAAACTGGGAGATTATTCAGAAGAGCATGGCTGCAGTTTTGCAGATATCATACAATCAACACTTTCCAGTCCTGTGATTAAGATTTCTATTCTAACCAGAAGAAAATGGAATATGTTTTAAAATGCTGAGAAAAATAACAAAATACCCTATGTGCTAACACATTCAAGACAATTGCTCATGATGTCATTAGGTTCTGTTTTGTTTCTTAAAAGTTTGTTCTATTTAGTCTCTGTAAAAGACATGGTTTTGATTAAAAACATTCTGGGTGGGTTTTTTTCTTCCCCTGAAAGCAGAGATCTTTGATCAATTGATAGGACAGGATCATCAGCTGCCTTACAAGCTGTTACCCAGGTGTGCCTTATTGATGCTTTGTAGCCCGACCTGATAGAAATTGTCCTTGCAGCTCAGTGGGTACGTCACTGCCTGCTCACAAGTCAGAAGCCTAAAGGCTATGTAACCAGGAGCACACACCAGCCTTCTAGGAAATGGGGTGGCCACCAATTCCTTCTTAATATGGCTAATAAGCTGGAATTCTAGGAGAAAAGCTGATGTGAAGATTTGAGTGTTTCTCAGCAGCAATATGAAAAAAACAGGAGGATCAGAATTAAATAAAAGTAGCTTTGAAGGCTTCAGAGTGGCTTCAGAAGGCTTCAGATCCTGCAGACTACAGTGCCCATTGCAATATTTGTTAGCTGCTGGGTGCTTGAAGATTCTTCAGTCTCCTGACACATGCACAGACCTCTGCTTCACATTCTCTTTTGCAAGATGCAACAATTAGATCCTTCTGTAAGTATGAAAAGTTATCAGTAACGTGTTTTAAACTGTTTTAATAAGCTCAGGTTTTTTTCTATCTTCAAAACTCCTTTATGCGCCTTTTCATGAAGTGTTTTTCTTCACTGGATCTACAAATTCACTGTCAAATGTATGTCCAGCAACTACCTATAGAGTTTTTCTAGGAGTATCGCTAGCTACCAGACTTCTGGCTTCTGGGCTTTGTTTGTTTGCTACCCTACTACAGACCTATGGGCAAATAAAACAGCTGTGAAATACGATGAATGTTGGAAAGGAAAATTGAGTATAAGAACACTTGCACATGCATGATCTTGCTGGGAAGAGAAGACGTGTGATAAGCAAGATGTCCTGCTCATGGTGTCTTTCCTTCTCAAGTCTGGATCAATTTCTGTGGACTGAGATATGGAGACAGAGTTCCTTTCATTTCCAGGAGAAGTATTATTCAGGCAGATTTAAGGAAGATTAACTCTAGACTGAACTTTCTGGTATCCTGGGTGTATGCACAAAACGCTGGTGTAGCCATACCAGAGTGAATTACATGAGGCGGATTATTTCTGAAGGTAGGCGAAAAGAAAGGAAGGTCTGCTCACCCTATTTCAGGATTGTTTTATCACATCTTTATTCCACTGTGAGGAATGTGTTCATACTCATACAGTTTTAAACTGGTGACCCAGATAAAAAGCGGTACGTAGCATCTTGCAACACCTAAGCTACCCAGTCTCCTCATTGCTTTTGTTATTTTCCTGGGCATTTTCCACCTCCTTCCGTGACATCTCCTGGCTCTATATGTTGTAGAGGCATGTTATTTTTAGCAAGGCTGGGTTTCAGGTGTGCTGATGATCAAGTAGTCTAATTTTAAATGTTGGCAGTGCAGTTTGAAATGTGATTGTATGATATTTATAATGAACATACGTTATTATGCTTTCTATATTTTGTCCCTTTTGAAACTCTGAATTGTCTGAAGGTTTTGTCATCTGAAAATTTTTTTTTTTAGTTTATTTGTTTTTTTTTTTTTTTTGGCTGGTCCCTGGAGGTTTTCTAGAGTTAGCTAAGCACAGCCACAGCTGACATAATCTTATGTTAGTGGTAGTCCTTGCTTTGAGTGGGAGGTTGGGCTAGATGTCCTCCAGAAGTTTTTTGCCAACCATCTTTTCTGTCATTGACCATGCATTAGTCATTCTGTGTATCAAAGGTGGCTTTAACTTTATATTCTTCCTGTGACTTTTTAACAAGCTTGTGATGGTGGGGGAAGTAATCTGCTGCTCAACAGCAGGTTGAGATACCTAAGAGACACAAATGTCTGTTAGTGGCAGGGAATGCAATGTTCAGTTAGGATGTGCTGTTAGTAAAAATCTGTGTCCTTCTGTAGTTAGTGCCTGATCTTTCCCTTCGGGAAGAATCCTTCCACACAGTGGTGGGAGAGACCTGAGAAATTGTGCCCTCAGGTCAATTTCAGTGGTTGGCTGAAAAGCATCGTGTTTTGTGCACAGATCTGTGAGGGTTGGGTTTGATCAGATAGATAAATAGTAGAGAGGAAGAAGAAATTACCTAACTGGAGAGCAGGGGGTAGCAATGCACAGTACACATGGAAATTGATGTTTCTCCTGTCTTATGCCAGCTGCAATGTTGACAAAGCAGTGGAGTCATTTGGAACCAGTAGGTGTGACCTAGAGCCTAGATACTTGTTTGTGGAGAAGCTTGCAGAACTGTAAATGTGCTACATGTCTTGCTGTATTTATTGGGCCAAGGTATGGTATCACACTGAAACTGCTTCTAGTAGACCCTCTACCCACACACTTTCACATGGCAAGAGATAAATAGCTTGGCGGTGGGTAATGGGAAAATAGGAATCAGGGAGTGACGAAGGCTGTTTAATGAGCTGAAGATAAAAAATGAATAAAATTTAAATGCATATCTTGGCTAAGTAAGAGACAGATGGAAGAAATCTACAAATTTTGGGGGTGTGAAAGCTATCCTGGAAGATGCAGCTCTGAAATCAAAATACTTCACAAAAGCAGGTCAACTGTAGTAGACTTTTGTTTCCAAAAAAATAAAAAAGACTGTCAGACAGAGCATATTTTAATGTTTTGGAATACATCTTTTTTTAGTTTTTAATTTTGAAGTTATCCTTTCAATTCATTTTTTTTATGCAACAATATTCGATTCATTTTTGTGCAAACAATAAACAAATAAACAGAAGAGCCATGGAATTTTCCTTCCAAGATTATTCAAAGTGTTTCAGTTTTGCTGTATTTTGGAGCAAATCCAGAGTATAAAATCCTTGGAAATTGCTATCATCCGTTCAGTTCCCAGGGGGCCTAAGAAGGACTCATCTCCAGAATTGCACTTCAGCTAGTATCTCTTGAGATGCAGAGGCAACACTAATTGCCAGGAGCCGTGCTACAGCTCATTTGCTTTGCACTCCAGATTGCAAGGGACTGAATGTGCAAATGGTTTCAACATCCCTCTACACCTGATGTCCAGCTGTAGTGGTACTGCTTTCCTTGTCACATTCACTGAACAGTAGCAGCTGTGTTCTTTTTTTCCCCCTTGTGCTGCACCTAATCTCTTTCAGGATCAAAACAATTGTAAGGGGAGAATTTTGTATTGACACTTTCTGGGGACTACAGAAGAGATTTAGTAGAGCTTTTCTTTCTCTGCCTTCCTTTTTCTGTTCCATCTATTACCAGGTGACTAGGATGATAAGTGATGACTGGTGTGTCTTGCAAGAAGCAGCTCAGTTCTGCTATTGGCTATTCACTAATTGTTTTATGCCATTGAGAGATTCTTTGTATGTTTGTATATGAAGGTTTCTGTGATAACAGTCTGGTGTTTGAGCGTTTAAGGTGTCATTTAGTGCTGAAGAAGTTATTCTTGTAGGAATTCACAGAAGAAGTGTCTTGGAAAAATGGTTGCTGTCACTGTATACTTAACGCAGTCTTTATGATAAATCTTTTGCATTACAGTAGTTGTTTTGTTTTGTTTTTTTTAACAGACATATTTAATTGTCTTTCATTATGTCTTTTAGGTAGGATATTTAAAGAAACACAGTTAGGACCTCATTTAGAAGTCAAACGAATGAGCAATTTAATTGAGCATCAAAACTGGAGAAAAAGACTTGTAATTTTCTTCCTGGTTCTGGTCTTGCAAAGCAACCTTTGGATTCGTGTAGTACGAGAAATTTAGCATCATCCATTCAGCAACTTTCTGTCCACTTAGCTACAGTGTTGTCACTACTGTAAAAATCTGTGCTCAGAGGCTTTTTTCCTTTCAGACATGTACATCACTGTGGATAATTGGTTATGTATGGGTAGCATGGGAAGAAGACTTTTCTTAAGTGCTTACAAAGACACTGCTTTGCAGAACTGCAGTAAATAGCTACTTTAGTAGTGCTTTTTGGAACTAGTTTATGATTTTGTCTTTTTTATACATAGTGACCTTTAAACTATCAAATACAAATTGCTGTTTGTTTTAAAGATATCGTGGCATTCTGATGTGCTGCTCAAGAGCATTATGTGCATTCAAGATCAGAGGCCAGTTTACCTTGTGGAATGGAGGAACTATGTGGTTTACCTGGATACCTTTTCAGCAGATTTCTTATTAGAAAGAAAAGCCAATTTCTGCCCGTTAAACCTTTAGTTCTTCTGTTTCATTTTCTATAAAACCAAATTTGCTCCGCACAACCGGTAATGCCAGCCCAGTCTGCATGACAGCTAGGGGAGGATGCTCAGAAGGTCTCTGGATTTCTTGTACTGTGTGAAATGGAGACTCAAGAGTCTTAGAACAAACGGAAGTGCCTTTTTAAGATACTATCTCAAAAAACTCATATGGTTCTGCTTTTTACCTTTTTAACTGGGATTTACCATGTTTCAAAGAAATGGTTTTTATCATAAACCATAAAAAGAATATTGTATTGCATTAGTGGGTCTAAATGTTTTGAAATTATAAAGTGCTTTTTAAGTTTAAATAAATTACTTGGGATTAGGGAAGGAAAGGAAAGATTTAGCATTTCTATACCTATGAAGAGAATGTACTTAAGGGCTATTGTGCCTTTAAAAGATAATTAGCATACATGCAATTTGCAAAAGTTACAGGCTGCATTACAGTCAAAGTCACAATTAGAACTAGAACTGTAAATAGCACAAAAACTGGAGCTGTCTTCAAAATGAGACATTAAGGAGTTGATAAATATTTTTTTTGCCTTTTTTTTTTTTAAAGAAAAAGGACCAAGATTCAGCTGGATATGAAATAAAAAGCATTATGTACAGAAAACATCTAATAGCTTTACATAGTATCTCATAAGTGGATTGCTTAGGTGTATCACATAAGCTAAATTTCGTTGATCTTTAGCTCTTTGTGCATGGCAAAGAAATTTTCTAATAATAGATGAGAGGGAGGAGCCGGAAATCTATGCCAATCTAATGAGAAAACAGGTTATGAACTCAGCTTCATTTAGGACTGTGACCAATGTAATACCAAGATAAGGGCCTTTAAAGTTTATTAAATTTCTGACAATATCAGCCAGGATTAGTGAAAAAATTACATGGGTTATTTATGAAATATGTACAATCTGGAGCTAGTTTGCTTTCAAATTTCTCCTATGAAAAGTAGTCCTTTATGATGATTTCATAAAGTTGTCATTAAATGGCTAGACCAAATGTATTTCAAAGTGCTTAAGGAGATATTTCACACAGTAGCAGGAAGCAATGTGTGTTCCTGTTGTGATGCTTTTGCATTCATGAGAGAAAAATATTTTCTTTTTTAATATGTAAATAATGAATTTGTAAAATATGTGTAGAAAAGCTCTAATAAGATCCTAGGAGCTCCAGTTCAGGCTTAGCTTGTAGAAGTGTCTATGTGAGGTGAAAATGAGCCCCTCTAAAACAGGCAAGCCAGACAATTGCAGTTCATCAAGCATGGTCATAAAGGAGGCTCTTCAAAGCGATGGAGAGACATACTTCAGCCACTGTCTGACCAGTAGGGTGTTTAACAGACATTTATCTGTCCTGGAGGTTGCCATCTGTAGTGGAAAGGACTGTTTCTTGGAAATGTGATGCTGGGAAGGCCCACTGCTAGCTGACTTTGTCCTGGCTGACCACAGAGCTGGGAGCTGGCGGTGCAGGTCTCTCAGGGGAGCAAGGTCCAGGGTACTGGGTAATACACAAAAGTCATAGCCATTGGTCTTCTACTAATTGCTCCTGATCTAAAAAACCCATCACAGAGCAGGCCCAAGATACTCAGAGTAACATGATTCCTGAATAACCGTAGCATTTTCTCAAGATGTGCTTTGGTAACTCCATCAAATATGAGCCTCAGGTAGGCAGAGACCACATCTTCTTTTCAGCAAATGAGTTGCAAATCTGACACTACCAATCACTCAGGATGACTGGTCTGTGGAGCAAAGTGCCATGCTTACTCAGGTCTAGTCTTGCCAGACAACCACATAAACACATATACTGGAAAGTACAATCTGAAGGTAGAGATAAATACTTAATTTATTTTTCAAATGTTTGAGAAGATACAAATTAGTTCATGGCACTTAGGCCATGTAGGGGATGTGGAAAGAGATATATTCTCTTGGTGATTGAGGATTTTAATTTTTGAAGCTGTATCTTTTGCTAATCTTTTCTATGAGTCAATTGCTGCCTCACACAAACCTTTGTGGAGTAAGCTGAAGCTGTGCAGCAGTCCTGAAACCCATGGATAAGCAGAGGGAGCATGCTGAGAGGCTCTAATGATAGAGATACTGACTGCTCTGTTAAAAACCTTGGCTTGTCCCCGAGTCTGTCAAAGATTTCTGCAGTATCTTGCCTCTCTTCAGTACCCCTAGACAAGCCAGAGCCATTGTGCTCAGTAAGCAGCATTTCTCCTCAAAGCCTTACTAGTCTTTCACTGCTATTTTTGTGCTAGAGAAGCCCTAAAAGAAGTGTTCAGAATGTATTGATTCTCTTTTTCCACCTTTTCTTCAAAACATCCAGAGAGATTTTATTTACATTTCAATATATTTATTTAGTTAATCATATGGCCAGAAACATATGTTTGTCAGAGACATTTCCACCTCAGGAGCCCATCTTGGAGAGTAAGAGAGTATGAAAATAGATTGATTGGAATCTATGGAAGTCACACAAGCATCTAATCCCAGGGAATACATCCTGTGATGTCATCTGTATTGCTGTTTGTATGAAAGCTACAGGCATACTTATGGCATTATGCAGGATGAAGACACAGCCATTGGTGAGGGATTAGATGCTACTTAAAAAAATTAAATATCACAATAATAATACTAATAATATGCCTTGCTGATTTTTTAAATAAGTTTGAATATAGTATTTCTAGTTTATGTTCAGTGGTGTCCATGAATCAATGCTAATCAGTTGATGGGTTGACAGGGCTACAGTTTTCTGAATTAGAAAAAAAGAATCATTAGTAGGATGAAGAGTCAGCATTCTTTATGGAAAGAGTAACTTTTTTTTTTCAAATTCAATTAATAAAGACAATACTGATTCAATTAAAGGAGGAACTCGCCATCCCTTGGATAGGACAGAATTCAGTTCCTGTTTCATTTGTTTCTTGGTGATTAAGGAGCAAAGAAAACCCTGGACATGTTGAGTTATAGTTTTACCTGAAGTACATAAAGCAGTAGTGAGTGAGATTATTTTTATTGATAGCTGGCTGAGACTCTTGTGTGTTCTAATTTACAAACTCTTTAGCTGTTAAACTAGTAGTTCAGAACATTTTTTTTTTCTTAAAGGATTAATTCTTTTGTAGATAAGAGATAATATAACTAGTTTCTAAAGTAACTGGACACATGGAACAAGTGGGGCATTCAAACAATTAGGTGACTCTTTCCAAAGAAACAAAGCATAGTGAAGTTACAGTTATATTACCAAAAAATCATTAAATTTAATCTTATTTTTTCAAAATCTGTGAAGAAAAAGCACTCTCTCGTCCAAAACCACTCATACAAATTAATAACAATTAGATGAGATACGTGAGCTTGCTTTAGTTTAATGAAGAGGCAACCATTCTTCACAGGATAAGAATTCTTGTGGTTTTGTGTACAGAAGCGTCAGTTTTGGAGTTCATACCTAAGAAGTGGATGTGTGTGCCACCAAGTAGAGAACGTGTTGCATAACAGATTGTTAAAATACAGTGGTTCACTCTTGTCTACAGTCTATAGCTATTACTTGGATTATTATGGTCATTCTTGATGACCTTAAAGGCCTAAATGATTCTATGATTATTGTGTTTACTTGTTTCAGCTTGCATCATTCACACAATCTACAAATCAGTTGTATTAAAGGGACCACGGTAGAGTACAGGGGACTTTGTCCATAGGCTGGGTGAAGAGAAATACAGAATGACCAAATAATATGAGAACACAGTAATCTTTACCTATCATTTATTGTGGGTGTGGCAGGGTGTTGCTTTCTTTAATTAAGGTCGCCTATGTTTGTTGTCCGAAAAACATCTGTTACAGATCATGGAGGTTTTGTGGGTTTTTTTGACAGGAACTATTCAGTTGTTCTGTATTAATGTAGGTGGTCCCTTCTAGATTTTCAGGACTGCTTTAGGCTATAAAAGCAGTTTCTCAGAAATGCTGTAGGAGCCATGATAAGATGTCTTCCTTACATAACTTCCATTTTTCACACCTTACCATCTTAAAAACAACAGGAGAAAAAAAAAATCACCTTAAACCAAAACGAATTGCCATGCAGCAAGATATATCCTTAACCTATCAGTTTAAAAAATGAAGGATATGACTTTTCTTACAAACCAAGGGACAGCATCGCTCCTACCTTAATTTTTATCGCTCTTTCTGCACGTTTTTTGTTGCTGTGGCAGTAAATCTTTGCCCTTGTGATCTGTCATGCTAGAGGTTATCTCCTCTAGCTTCTGGGATTTTGAAGCTTGTTGTTGTCTTCATTCATGATTCAGAGGACAGTGGGGCTTGCGGCAGTGAACAGAGCTCTTTCATAACCAGCCATCTGTGATGAGTCGCTGAGGAGGGCAATACACACAATCCACCATCATTATGGGTGGATGAATAGGAGTAATGGTGAATAGGGGTTACACAATCTTTTTTTTTTTTTTTTTCAGTCCTGTATGGTAGGTTTTTTGTAACTGAAGAGTCCTCAGAGCAAGGCATTTCACTGGCTGACATAACCTGTCCTTCAATTCCAGGCAGCTTCGCAACCGTTTCCAAGTGGGAGAATTCCCGTAGAGCATAATCTGTTTGTTCCTTTGGAAACAGCGACCTTAGATCTGTAGTGCCTAAACAAACATACGGTTGTTTACAAGGAGCTTTTCTAAATGGGATGATTCCCCACACCCCCAGCTATAGAAACGATGAGGTTTATGATTTTCATTTCCTGACTCAGCAGCTGAGTAACATAAATAGCATTTGCTGTTTTTTTTTACTTAAAGAGCTTTTTGGAAATCTGAAATTGCGTTCCTCCTTTGTAGACTGACTCCTGAATCCTTCCACTTTTAAAAAAGATGTCACTCTTGCTGAAGTAATATTTTGAAGAAAAAAACAGTTATGAAAAAGGTGTTTTGATGACTCTGGTTCTAGTCAATGGTACAGTACATAATAAATATAGCTCCAGAGGCAGATCTGGGGTTCCCTGCAGGATATTCTCCTCAGGTTAGATCATTATAGCAGTTCTGCTCCTACAGTGAAAATCTCAAACCTGCCTAAAAGTTTTGCAACTACTAATCATACTGGGATGATGCAGTAAGAATTGCTCTTGGTTAAACACTGCTGTCCTGCCACTGAAGCATATAATACACATTTTTCTCCCCAGGAATATAATTGGACTGTAGGCTTTTGTAGCAAACTACAAAGTGGTCCAAACTTCCTCTCCATGATCTTCTAAGATTTTCATTTCACACAACACAAACAATATAGAACATACCTAATAAGGCTACATGGTTCTAACTTGCCCACAGAGAGCAGCTGATTGTTGCCATCCAGACAGAGTTTTACTTTAACTGCAAGCCTTTGAACATTAGAGATGCTAAGCCTTAGCATAACAGAGCCTCTCCAAAATCTGAGATATCTTTTGTGTACAGTAGTTAATACCAAAGTAGACTGCTGCAGTAGTAGTGTTGTTTTATATACACTGTAAAACTACATATGTTGCTAAATATAAACTAGTCATAGGTTTATAAACATAGTCCTGTAGGAATGTGACAATACTTCTGATGTCTCCAAGCACAGCATTTTTTTTATTTGATGTTTCTTTTCAGTTGACAGATATATCAACTCAAAAGTAGCCAGACGGTTCCCAGTTGAATATGAATTTGAGAGGGCTGATGCACATTGCTTAGTCTAAAAGTCTAAAATAAGTTACTCTAAAGCTATTTGCTCTGAAGTTGCCAGACTTTACAGGATATACATAAATAAATGTGCAAAACTTGAATCCACTCTCCAAGTTAAACCATATGCCAATTTCAAGATCTCTAGAACAAGAGCATTAAACATATGGACCATTCCCTAATATTTTGGTGGAGCACATGTTTAATAGGAGGCTGCAGCTCATGCCTCCTGGGGGCTGAGTCAATGGAGTGACTTCTGCTCACATCCATAGACTTTTGCTCAGGCACCATCTGTCTGGATTTTTTCCCATCTTGGTGGTAGACATCAGATTATTTGAGAATAGGATCAGGTCTGACGTAGTATTGTAGTGTATCTAAAGGGCCATTAAAATATGCAAAGTAGAAGTGATTGGATACCAGTTTGAATAAAACAGAGAACCAAAAATATTGCATTAAATTCCTAGAAATAAAGGAGAAATTACGTTAGTAAGCTGTTTTCTCAGAGAAAAGCATTTCATAAACAGGTGAATGTAGGACTTGCTTATAAGAAAAAAAATGCTGGAAAACTCAAGGAATCTAAGGAAGGGGGAATGAGAGAAGAGAGAACCTGTTTCTTTCCCTTGCTCTGTTTATTTTGACCAGAGAGACACTATGAATCATATGCCTCTTGACACTTTCAGGAATGATCTTACTGTCCAAATGGCTTACAGAGAGCTTCACTAGTAAAGAAAATGATCAATAGGATGAGATATTAAAAAGGGAATTTTTCCCCTACTTACTTCAGGCAGCACTGTCAACTCTCTATTGAATTTATGATCTACAGGAAATTAAACACTGACAGCATCACCAGCAAAGATAAGCATATATTGCTTAGGGTTAATAACATGCTAGATTTTCTAAATCAAGCTATGTATACATTAGTACCTCAGATTTTTATCAAGTGACTGTTGGCAAGTAACCATGGATAATGATAGCAAATGAAAATCCTTCTTATAAATGACAGAGTTGTGCTGTTATGTTTTAAGCTCTGGATTTCCAAATGTCCACCTACTGCCCTGGCAGAGCTCATTTACACGTGTGCAGTATTTTGTTTGAATAACATAATTGTTGTCACCCACTTTTGCACACACATATTGAGCCCTAGAAAAAGAATTAGGGATGCTGAAGCAGTTTGCAGTCCAGCAGGTTTGGAACCACGTGGCCATGGTAGACTTCAAATTCATAATTAAGCATCTAAATTAATGGCTGTATTTACAAAGATGCTGGGCTCCCAAGAGTTCCTTTATTTGCTTGAGATAATACTGATCTTAAAATTAGGCACCAGCTCATGGTTTCTGCAGCTGTAATCAGATGTTTTTCTTTACTTTCCAACTTCCCCAGAACTGCAGGCTCCTTCGAGCTCGAGGCATAAACAGATTGATTGAGCCTGGGACTTTTTAGTTTGCTTCTGTTTTAAATCATGTAGTAGGGGCAGCCTGGTGGCAGGTTGGTATTCTTTTCCTTTCGGTGATATCAAAGACCAGTTGCCTTTCAGGAGTTGTCTTGTTGACATACTAGAGGGAGGCTCCTTGAACACCAGGGCATGATGTTCTTTGTGAAGCTACCCCACAAGGCCAGTGATGATCAGTGAGTTAATAAGGAAAGTGTTGTTGTGATACATACACAGACAGCAGAGCATTGCTAATGTTGACATTTAGGTTATCTTTTTTGTCATTGGAAAAACAAGAGGAAGAGGAGCTCCATGCAAAACCTTCTGAATCTTCTGGAGAAGCCTATGTATTTCCACTGTGCACGGAGGGAACCTTATTTATAAATCTAGATACCTGAAGTTCATGCAGCAATTCCCCAGTGTGGCTGAGTCAATTACTGTAGGTATTGTTAGCTTACTGTTGTCTATATGCTCCCTATGTGATCTATTCATTTTTCACTAAAATTGAAGGAGAGAGTTACAAACTAGGTTGTTTTGTGGTGGTCTTTCTTTAAATGAGGAAACAGAGGCAAAGAAATAGCAGTTTTGCCAAAACTGCAGGAAGAATCTGCTGAGCAAAGAACATCTCCCTTGGGATGCATAGTGATGGTACATACATCTACTTTTCCTTTCTTCCTTTGAGGACCTCTATTGAGGCCCTGGTCAGACACAACCTTCCCTTACTCATGTGAGCTGAAAGGATTAAAGCTTAGATTGGTTTGGTATGCTTGGTTGGTACTGATTTTTTTTATTTTTATTTTTTAAACTGTATTACTTGAAACCTCTGGGGGTGACACAATAGAAAGAGGAATAAAATTCAGGTCAAGTACATAACATTACAGAGCACTGGCACTGGATTACCAGTAGAAAAAAACCCCATAAACACAGTGTATGAGTAAATTTTCCTTAGAAGCTGTAAAAGAAAATAAGAATTTTTGTGGCCAACTTTTTTCCCTCTTGCTGCTTCATATCAGAGGCATTTTGTGGGTTTCTTAGTGTTTTACAAAAAAAATTACAAGCATCCAAATAAAGTGGCAGACCAAATATAGTCAATACAGAGTGGAAAATGAGAACAAACAGACCCTCCCTACATATGCTTCTCCCCCTCCCACCACTGCCATCCTCTCAAATTCCTATCATTTAAAGTCACAGCCAACAAAATAACTCAGAGATAGGAATGAAGTATCTGTCTTCTATTTAATCCTGCCTTGAAGGGTGCTGAAGGCTTGTTATGAAAGACGAATGCTATGACTGCAACACAGGCACAAGCACCCTTGTAGTAACAGCTCTTCCAACCCAAGAGTTAACTAGGTCCAAACCATTTTGATTTATCAGCCAGATGAAAAGCCAAAGAAATTCACATTGCCGAAAAGAAGAGTAACAGTTTAACCTCCTCATGTTGCCTGTCTGTTAGTGAGTCTTTAGAAAAACTCTCCTGTAAACTCAAAGGTGGCATAATTCCAAGAGTGCAATTTGTCGGCATCACTGATAAGTGCACTTTGGCACAAACAGAAAAAAGGTGAATACTATATGAAAATTCATTATGTTTCAAAAGTCTGTCAATGTTACATGGGTCTTTAAGTGAAGAACAGATGATGTATGAAAATATATGAAACAATTGTAATGTGGCAGATTCAAAGCAGTTAAAAAGCTGATACTTTATCACAGTTGCAGGTTTTGGTGGAAGTTTGGGCCTTAGCAGTCTTCACAGAAGACTTCAGCATTTATGGTAGTATGACCATTGGAGTAACTATAGTGCTAACGAGAGAAATATTGATAGGAACGCAAGCTCTCTTGTTTCAGTCTTTGACCGTATTCCCTTTGGGCTTTGGATAGGTTAATTGGTATATTTCTATTTAGAGGCAATTCGGGCAATATATTTCTTAATTAAACAAAAGTACATATTTGTCAGGTAAAAAAACTAGTTGTGTTTCACATTCAATCTAGAGCAAGTCAAGGATGTGCCATTCTGATGCCTAAAAGCAAGGGGTCTCACAGAAAAATCCCGGGAATGCAGAGGAGAGAAGAGGGTTCTTTCAGTTGTGGAAGAGATGCTGTCTTTTCTGCTCTGGCCCTGTGGGGTCAGGGCTCCCCGTGCTTCTGAGCGGTAGCTGTGGTAATCCCTCCCTGGTTTGCATGCTGCAATTGCCAAAGAAAGGCTTTCTCTTCGGAACATGTACATTGTTGAAGAGAACTAATTTTTCTGTTTCTGGTCGCTGCTAAACACTTGAAAACTGTGCATGTTAAGTCTTGGGTGACCAGATTATGAAACACACTAGTGATGGGGAAAATTGATATTGTGTACTTGAATGCATTAAAAAAAAAAAGATTCAGAAAATATTCAAAAGCTGTCTTCCAGATATTCAGGGTCAGATTTGCATGGCAATCACTAAGTTTACGTGGTTTAGGTTTATGGAAGACCAACCTGGAAAAATTTGTTTGTAGAGAAACTTCACGTTGCAACCAGTCAGACTGCAAGGATGTGTTAAGTACCTAAAGATTGTAGGCCCATAACTGGAATCCAAAAGTACAACAATCACAGAATCTAGTCCAAGTTAGGTATCTAAGTACTGCTAAAAATTCTAGTAAGCATCTACATACTTATTTTGGCAGAAATATCTTTCTGTTAAAACCCTGCTAGAAACTACCAAGGAATGTTTTACACATCTATGCTACTGTATTTTTATTAGTGACCTAAGCGCAAAAAAAAAAAAAAATTGAAAACGGCTTGATAATCTACATTTGCAGAGTTTAACAACAAAGAGAAAGATTACAACATAAGAGGAAAATGGGATCACCTTACGAGGTGAAGTAATATTAGGGGAATGGAATTTAACAGTGAGAATTGTAAGGTTATGCGTTTAGTGCATCATAAAAAGATTTGAATTTGTCTAGAAGAGATATTAAGCTAAGTGGCAGGAAAAAAAAAGCTATTTTCTGTGGAGACATTTAAAGAGCCTGGCTTCTTAGTCTAGAAAAGCAAAGGCTGAGAGCAGACATTATTCTCTCATATAACATCAAGAAGGTAAACATTTGAGATGAATGAACTAAGGGGCTGCATTGGCACAAAGAAAAAGTGGGTATGAACAGGAAACAAATTTAAAGATTATTAACTATCAGAGGAATGGATTTCTGCAAAAGTCTTCCAATATGAGCAGAAAAACACCCAGCTAGTTTTAACATGAAGGTTATGGTGTTTATAAAAGTCTTGATCTGGTGTTATGAAGCAGAACTGATGTCCCAGAAGGGAAGAAGTAGGCATTTTGTAGAGTTTCAGTTCTTGAGGTCTTTTTAACACTTTGTGTACTGCACGATAGGCTTTAAAGGGTGTTAATAAAATATGTTCTTAGCAAAATTCTCCTTAAACAGTAACCCGTCTTAATTTTCAAAAAATATATAAGACTTTTTCTGTTTATGGTGATGGTGGTGGTTGTTGTTGTTGTTATTATTATTATTATTATTATTATATCATCTTCTTGAAGGCAACATGGATAATCATAATGTGTGACACATTTCAACCAATGTATTTTTTGAAGAAAATTCCAAGTGGCTAAAATTAATTTTTATTTTGCTAGTTTTATCATATTTGCAATTATTAAAGATGAGTATTTCTGAATTTGGTAAATGTCTGTACTCATTACTAGAATCTCTACTTATAGAATTGATTTAGGGCTACTGACCTCAAGGTTTATGCTTGACTGTTGCATTATCATCAACTACAAAGTTCCCAGGAAAATTATGAATGTAATTCAGATTTCCCTAGTGTGTTCTACTGGCCTGTCCCATCCATGGTCTGTAGGTATTTTAGTCACTGGTTAGTTCAGTCATTTTTCAATTGTTTCTCCTGAAGAAGCAATTTAGTGTTGTGTATGCTTGAAGTGAAGTACCACTGGTAGGAGCCCTGTTGTGTTAGGTGCAACACAAAGAAGTTGGTCTGTTCATCAGCTAGATTATGTTATGAGATCCAGATCATTTTATCTGGTTGATGCTATGTCAGGGTTTGGATCTGCCTTGATCATTTGGCTTTGTTTGTTGGCTACGTTTCCTAAATTATCCCTCCCTCCGCCAATAAAATTGCATGCTTTTTCTCTTTTTTTAACCCATATTTTTTCTTTCCTCTTCCATCTTCCTGGATGCCTTGTTATTTATTCTCTTTAATTTGTATGTTGGAAGTAAACCAACTATTTTAACCAAATGACATTCCAGGCTGTATACCATAGTGTTTCACTACCTTCTGAGAAGTAAAAAGACCTTGATGATATAAGCCAGCTTTCAAGTACCGTTGGTAGAGCAAAAAGATTTTATATAGTCCAAGAAGATTATTGCAATTTTACATAAAGCTTCCTTAGAAGGGAAATGAAATATGTTATGTTTTAGATACTGTGGTCCACAGCTGAACAAGGATTTCAGAAGACAGAGTCCAATTCTGGAAAACTGTTTTCTCTTAAAAACTCTAGTATTTAGGGTTAATCTCATTCTCTTGGGAGTTATAACCCCTGCAGGTGTGAACAAACTGTGACAGAGAGGAAGTGCTTATTTTACAAAAAAAAAGGAAGATGATAATACAAAATGGAATATACTTGCTGCATACATAGGGAAAAATGCTGTCATGATGACAGAACCACAATCCAAAATCACCTCCATGAGTAATGAGGAAAACATGGAGGAATAATACTTTGCAGTACTCAAAATCATGCTATTGTTTATAAAAAGAAAGGTCAAGTCAGTGCTCTATGTATGATTATGAATACTTGCCATGCTTGTTTTTCTTGACCCCTGGTACAAGTGCCAGAAGGAAAAAAAAGTGAGGTTGTTTTGCTTAAGTAACATTTGAGTTAGCATGTGTCAAGAGAAGTTAGGACATTCAGACTTCAAAGCAATTGTTGTGAAATTTCTGCAAATCCAGTCATCACTACACTAGTATCAGGGGGTATGATTTAAAATATATGTAATGTTATGGTTTGTTTTTTTGTTTATTTTTTTCAACAACATGGAGCAAAGAGACCTATCTATACTCCAGCTAGTCCTTCACTCATGTGCCTCCATCATAGTCTGGCGTATATTTGCTTTGTGGAATAAGCTGAAAAAAGCCTTGTCATAAACTGTGTGTTTCATTTTATATTAAAGAAAGCAAATTGTTTTGTACTCCCAAGAAAAGCTGTAAGATGGGTAGATAAAATGAAAAGCAAGTAAAAGTTACCAGAGGTAGCCTGAGCCTCAGATGTATGTTCTACTGGATTGATGCTGATTTAGGAAACATTCTTACTTATTTTGTTATGGTTATAATAGATCTGCAGAATTCCTGAGAGGCAGCAGCCTGATTTTGTTAGGCACATCCAGTAAGATAACATCCTAAGATATCATGAACAATAATAGCTAATATTACTCTTTGTGACATATAGTGGAACAGATTCTCCTACTTGCTGAGTCATTAGATTATTTTGTAAAAGAAACACTGAGAATCATGACATAAATTAAATTCTACTTCTTGAAGTAAAAAAACATCTCTTCCAACAGTGTGAGGGCTGAATATTGAACGCTTTCTTTGTTGCATGCACTGAAGAGTGTTAAGATAAGAGGAGATGAGGAAATACGATAGCGTCAAGAGAAGCTACCCTTGGAGGTCTCGTTCATGGCCATCGACTAGAATGCTAAGAGTTTTTCTTTTTAATTTCTGTTTCTATCCAGAAAATTTCAAAGGTAAAACATCACCTCAGCTCAGTCAGAAATTGCTTTGGTTTTGTTCTTTTTTTTAACCCACCATTGGCATAATGGGAAGAAGAAAATAATTTCATTTTAATTCAAAACACTTTGTTTAATTAAACTGAATCAAACTGTACTTGTAAATACATTTGTTCCATGCCAAACAGCTTCATTTGTTGGTGTACAGGACTTAAACACCAATGTGTTTAAGTACAATGTTGTCAACAGGAAGGTTGGAAAACAAATGAAATGCAGTACCTTTACAGAAGCTGCAGACAAGAAAATGGTAACATTGGTATTACATAATAGTAGCATAAAAAAAATACCAGAACATAACAGACAAAATAAGTCATGATTTTTCCTCTGTCCATTGTAACTTCAACTTTCTTTAGAAAAAGCACGTCTAGCTACCTCTGTTAGAGGAAAAAAGCTTGGAAACCTAATTCCACATATATTTTTTTTTTTTTTAAATTACCATAAAAATATCTATTAGGTATTTTTAATGTTATTTCAGGAAGTAAAAAATGCCTTTTGGAGCTTGAAGCATTATCTCCTTTTCTTTGGCTTTTTGCTACTTTGGAAGTGTTATGTAGTGTCAAGATGAATAATGCGTGAATCACAGTATTGTCACTGCTACATCTAGAGAGACAAAGGTCCATGGAATTCCTGTCTTATTTTGTAGTTTACTTGTGCTCTGCAGTTACAGCAGTAGTCTGGGGTGGCATATAATCCAGGAAAATAACCAGATGACTTTTCAGAAGCTGGATTCATAGTAATAAATGGCTTTTTTAAATCACTGTTTTCCATAGTGACTCTGAAATAGAGCAGAGCTGCTGATGGAAGTGTGGAAGGCTATGTTTCACTCCCTTCCCCTCTCTTTGGCAGAAGGAGAAATTAGGACAAGGCACTTTACACTGCTTAAATTACACTGCCTTGTGCTTCTGGGTTATTGTGTAGAGTGGAAACTTAACCTGGTGGCCAGCACAGCCCTTTGGAGAAGTGTCTATTTCTTCATTAACCTTGGATGACAGCTGAGAGAGAATAGCTACCTTGGGTTGGACCATCCTTATCCATCCATCCATCCTTCCTTCTTTCCCCTTGTCATGACACTGGTTTTTAAGGAGTGATCTCATCAGGGAGTCTGCTCTAAACCAGTGGCATAATTTGGCTCTTTAGCAGTAAGGTTTGTTCAACTAAGAGCAATTTCTGTTACAGTCACAGGAATGCTTCCACGCTGAAGGAATCAACGCGCTTTCTATTTTAAACCTGACTTTGAATTGCCATCCTGCCCATCTCAAAATAAAAGTTTCAACAACTCCATATTTCTTATTGCGTGCCTAACACATTTGAGTGTAACTGGGACAAGAGCTTTGAAATGCAAAAGCTTGGGAAAATGAGATGTTATTTTCTTTCTCAGAGCAACTGCAGCATTAGTGCTGAGAAACAGATCTGTGCCCCGCCATTAATCTCAGGAAATATTACTGCAGCCCCATGTCATGAAGCCCTACATATGTCAGATAATTTGTAGCTTAGCTCAGTCTTTAAACCACTATAAATACATGCCTTAAAAATAATTCATTCAGGAGATGGTCTTCATTGTTTCTTCTCTTTCACTGCTCTGGCACTGTGATCTGTCTGGGTGTACACCAGAGACCCCGGAGGCACAGAAAACAAAAGCTTTGCTATGGGCATTTGTTCCCAGGCCAAAAAAGAGGAATTAGATGTTTTTAAGGGAGTAATCATAAAGGGATCACCTAGTTTTACACAGATGATGGCATGAAGTACTTCCAGCAGGATGCGTAAGATCCAGTGCAGTTCCTGAGAGAAGGGTACAGCATACGGCAGCGTGCTGGTGGAGCAGCAAGCAGTCTGTTTGCAGCTATCTCCGCCCCAGCTCCTTATCAGGGTATCTTTTATAGACATGCAGATCCTGCAGAGAAAGGCAGTGTTAGTAGCTGTAATTGCTTCCTATGTTGGAGTAGAACATTTAAAGAAATACTGTATAGAAAATAAAAACATCAGAGCTGCATCTGATGAAGAATGGCGACAACTGGTGACAGCCTTTTCCCATGACCAGATTAGGATTTAGTTTAGGTTATGGAAAAATCAGTAATGTTTTAAAACACATAGCCTCATATATGAAGCAGTACATATTAAGGGAGCTATTAGACAAGACAGAAAGTTTGAACAGACTATTCAGGTTTTTAGTCTCTAATTTTACTGGGGATTCTTGCCCCACCTTTTTTATTTTTTTTTGTTTTTCCCTTGGAAAGGGACTTGAAAGTCTGTTTAAATACTGCTTATTGAAATAAGTGGTATTGAAATTTTCTGCTCAACCGGCTTCCTACTACCACTTTTTTTTTCAGAATTATATATTTCTTGGCTAGGTTAGCAAACACTTTAAAATAGTAAATTTGCTTGTTGTTTTAGTTTGAAAATGAGCAGAAGTATGGAAACTCTCTGTTGGATAAACTTTGTAATTCTGTTTTACACAGTTTTGCAGATTCTAATATTCTCATACAGGTATAATTTAAGATATCCACCCAAATACTTATTTTCATTATCACTGTAAGTGCTTCCTTAGGAGGTTTGCAGATAATTTTCCTCTTTTTATCAGTCAGCAAAATGCTATACATGTGTTACAGAATGAAACAATGCGACATCTAATAAGCCTTAATTGAAGATCTTCAAAAGCTACCTGTATTGGTCCTTGACAACCAGCTGTAGGTAGCCCTGCTTGAGCAGGTGGTTGGACCAGATGACCTCTAGAGATCCCTTCCCACCTCAACCATTCTGGGTCTGTGGTTCTGTTGTGGTATGATATCATTCCCTTAATCCATTAGTGAGCATGTCACCACTCTAAATTTAAAACACACTGACCTGCTATAGTATTTATTGCATACCCTTATGTTGAAACTTAAGGGTGGTTATTTGGGTTTTTAAATATTAAAATGACTACATTCTCTCAATTCAGAGAGTATAGATGTCTTCTCTCTGTAAGTACCTGGTGCTGAGTCCAATCACACCAACATAGCTCAGGAGAAGCTCACTCGTTTCTAACATTACAGTAGTATAAAAGCTGAATGGTAATGGAAAATCTTGCCTGCTGTGCATATTCTTCCCTGTGTCATAATTTAAAAAAAAAGATACTCTTTATTGCTGAGCAAATCATACAAGTCCCTGACGTGGGGAATAGGGTTTCCAGATTTTTTTGAGCTGTCTTCAGTGGTAAGGAAGACTGGTGTCCCTTGCGTACTTCATTTGGGAGTCCTTTCTGTATAAAACAAGCAGATTACACCTGTAATCTAGGGTCATTTTTAATTATTTTAAATAGCTGTTAACTCACAGGTGCAAAAAATTGATTTCTGTTGAGCAGCTTTACCTGTGAGAGAGAGCTTGATCTCTGTACAGACCGGAGTACACATCTGTGCTATAGATTTTAGTGTTGTGTGGAGATATTAGAGTGAATTTTAAATAGCTAGCTTGGATAGTCAATGCAGTCTTGTCACAAAAGCACAGGGCCCAGTTCAGAGTCACAACTCCATTTTTACCACGTGTGGAATTTGTGCTGCTTAGAATTAATTCTTTTGATACTCAAAAAGCTTATTTAAAGCAAAAGTATAGCTGCACCAGACCTTGTTACAGAAATCAGTGTCACAACCGCTGACACCATTCCCCAAAGGGGGAGCAGTTGACAGCCATCCGAGGAACCTCTCTAGATACAGCAATCTGGGGAGAGAGTGTGTCCTTTTCTGCAGTTCTCTGCTCCCATAGAGTGGCTGAGTAGGCTATCCATAAACCTAGCCCAAGTAGTGACATTTTTAGTGTGATGGAGAAAACTTTTGCTTCTTTAACAGGCCATGGAACTGTACCTAGCAAAAAAAAAAAAGCAAAGCATTTTAAAGTATGTTATGAAAATTAAAGAAATGTTTATGTTCTGGTCTTGTGAGTCAGATTTGTATTTTGGCAGGAGGTCTCAGAATATGGTGGGTATGATGGCAATATAGTAAGTGTGAATTTCAGCTGACGAAAATTGGAAAATTTAAGACTGTCTCTGTGACTGAGGATCAGATGGAAGTGTCAGTTTTCACTTACCTTTTTATCAGAAAAGCAAAGCAAGGACACATTTCTCAGGGTGTGCCAAACTGGGCCCTCATTAGAGGGCAAAAAAAAAAGATTCAGCGGTAAAATATACCGGACAGGAGAGGAGAACAGAGTGGTGAGCATATTTATAGAAGCCATAGATTATCATCCCTGGTACATCTCAGCGTCCAGCCGTGTCACTGGAGGTAGCCATGCGTTTCTGTACCCAGGCTGGTGGTACAGCTTCGGATCAGGAAGACAACATTGTGCATAACCTGCTGCTTTTTCTGCAGAAACCTTCCCAAAATAATAGCTTTCCCAAATCTCCAAAGCATTTAGAGACAGAAGCTTTGCATCTGTTAGCCATCAATCACTACCAGTATCCAATGGCGTGACAAGTCCCTGATACTTCTGACGTTTAGGTGTCCTGTCACATTTGTCCTGTGATTTTCTGTAGTCATTGCTTTAAGTTTTGAGTTCCTTATGCTTACTTTATAACTAGTGTTTGCTTTTTACCACCTCAGTCATTACAAACTAAGGCAAATGCTAATTTCAGTCCAGCAAACTTGCCATCCCCTTAATACACAAAGTTTCATGTTGCTTCTTCAGTATGGGCAGGTGTGAATCAAAGTCCTGGAGCCAAATATTTTTAAGGTCTGGAATAACCGAGATCCAGATATTTCATTTTGGGCTTGTTTTTCCCACTTTCACTCTGTGGCTCTCTTATGTGAGCAACAAGGGCGTTTTCAGATATCTGTGAGGTTTAGCAGGACAAGCAGGTTCCTAGTTCTGGGGAACAGAAGAACCATGGGGCTGCGTGCCGCCATTTTGTTTCATGTGATGCTCCCCTGCCCAGGACTAAGGCTTCTCTTTGTCAGTTCCCATCTCAAGCCGTTTAGGGAAATTAATATCAGGGGTTTTTTTGGTGGCTGCTTAAAACAATAAAGAAGACCGTACTGTCTATCTGTCAGGAGAGAGGATTAAGTAAGTGGGAGCAACAGAGAGCTCAGCAAAACTGCTTGGCTAAAAAGAGAGTTCTTCATAACTTCAGATAGCCGTGCACCTCTTTGTCCCAGCAGAAGTGTCTCCTGTTCCTGTCCCTTCTGTTTCAATATTGCGTCTAATGCAACCTAATTCCCCTAGAGGGAAGGGCATGCCCTTCTTCCTCTTAATGCCATTAAGTCTAAATTGACTACGTTTAGAAATAGTACAAGGTTAGCTGTGGGATTCCAGGTTGACACTTTGAAACTGAGGAGTCATAAATGCTGTACCTCCAAACTTTCCTAAGGTAGACCAGTAGGATTTCAGTTGATTCAAGGTCCTACTTGTTTGTGCGTGGCACTCAAATATGTTACTGGGCAGCGGAAATAAAGTATCAGGCACTTCCAGTCTTGAGTGTTGCTGTAAACAGTAGCTCTTGTGCTGTGTGCACACTAGAAATGCACTTCTCCTTCCTTACAGTTTGAAATCACTTTAGAAATTATCCTGTAAATTCCATGCACTGCACCTCCATTCTGGCAGGTCACAATTTGTGAGAAAATGGGAAAATTAACTTTTTGACCAAGAGGAGAAGAGGAGGAGACTGAACAGTCTCAGTCCTACCAGTAATTCCACATGTACTAAACTTTTAAGCTTAATAATAGTCACATTCATCCAGGCAGAGGAATTTTCTTGATTAACATTAGGTGTATTGGAAAGCATTGGAGCATCAAGCCTCAATGACCATTTAAGTGACCATGAAAGTGCCATGAAGAGGGTTCTGTTAATGTTTCTTTTCAACAGGGAATGGCCTCCTTAAATGTGAGGTTATCCCAAGCATTTGTTGTTGAAAGGAGAGATCAGCTGTTGGACCGAGGGCCCTGACCATTGCCTTTTAGACAACATAAGAACTGAGCTGGATTTTATACACTAGGCACTAGTATAAGCCCTTCCCTCACTGGATATTTTTTTGGGTGGTCACTTTTTCTGGGAGTGCATTATGGAGGGTTATGTGATAAATTATAAATAGACTAGATGTTGATAATGAGCCCAGTGCTACTCCCATCAAAACCAATGGCAAATTGGTCTACTCCATCGGAAGATGGATTGAGGTTTAAAATTGTTTGAGAGGAGAAGACTGTTCCCTTTATGGTTTTTCTTATCTTATTAGTCCCTCTTTTCCCTTTTCAGTGCCATTACCATATGGATTTAATCCTGTTCCGTGTCCATTAGCCACTAGAGCTGCATTAATGTGAGCTGGCTGTATAAGAACCTCCCTGGTGTATGGTCCTAGCTCCCATGGCGTGTATAACTAAAGCAGCTTGGTTCCCCATGGCTTCTCTCATTCACTCCTAATGTATTTACCCACCCTGCCCACTTTTTCTAATCAGTTTTATTGCTGCCTGTATTAATGCTGCCCCTGAATAATGACTGGAGTTGGAGACGTGAAGTATTGAAATTGACTCTGAAAAGACCAGAAGCTGGAAACACCTTGCTGAGGGTTGTGTGTTCTTAAGAGCTGTAATCTAGCACTATGCAAAGATTTTAAATGATCCGATTACCAAAAAGAAGAAATTGTACAAATAATTATATGTTGACATGATTGCAAGAATCCTTTTTCCCTCCCCCAAGTGCTGTAATTCATTGTGTCTTTGCTGATTACTTTTACAGCCTGTTTTTTTCATTTGGCAGTTTTGCTATATTTTGTGAATATAACAGTAATACCTTAGCGTGAGTGCTTTTTTTTTTAATTTGAATGTGATTTATTTGTTTTTTCATTTTATATTGATCTACAGAATGCAATATAATATTTCCTCAGTATTCATATTGAAATTGTCAGATGTGTATGTGCACTGTTGAAATCATTGTGGAATGTTAAATAAATTGTGACATCTGTGAGCAGCCTAGAATGACCAAGAAGGATGACTGCAAGTTTGTGGAGAATGAATGTAATTGCATGACGAATAGCCAAGGAAACATGTGAAATAATTTTCAAACATGTCCATTTTTTCCCTCGTTCTGCACCATACACTCTTACCCTCCAAAATGAGCTTGCACATTTTAAGTAGTGCACATGTAGTGAATTTGTAAAATACAGAGCTGATAGAGCTCCTTCCTGAGTAGAAACTTCCTTTCAAAACATTTACATTTACAGAGAAAGGACAAAAATTTAAGATGACACTGTTTAGGTAAATATGCACTCCCATCTCAGGATCACCATAGCCAGAGGCGCGTAACCAGTTTGCATGTTTGCTTCAGAGGAGACTGTACCAGCCGCCTCTGCCGAGGTGGTGCTGGTGCCGATGAGCTCAGAGAGTGACAGTGGGGGACAGGGACCAAATCTGGCCCACTGTCTGGTTGCTCGGGCAGGTCCTTTGCAGGCTCTTGGCCACCCGTCTGCCTGATGGGTTTGCATTGCTGCCCAGTGCTGGCCACCCCAACAGGAGCTTGCTGCAGAGCAGCACCAGGCTCTCAGCAGAAGGTCATCTCTCCCGGGGACCCTGAGGCAAATGAACAGCTGCTCCAGCAGTTCTCCAACTGTGGAGTTTACTGTGATACTTTAATGGGAATTACTGCAGATGGAATGAGATTCAACATACATATGTAGGGTACGTGTCTGTCAAAAAAATAAACGGGGAATTCTGCAAGTTGCATTCAACAGAAAGCTTTAATTCAGGACATGTTGCGGTCCAAATCCACTGACGAAACTTCTTTATACAGTTTATCCTTTTAGTAGCATTATCCTTATAAAGGAACATGGGGGAAAGCTAAAATGAAAGCACTTCTAGTAGGTGTTTTGTATAAAGGTGTTTACTAATAATCTAAATGAATCTGATATATAATATAGGAGTTACTGTATTAAAGTTACTTAATTTATGAACCGCATTCTGTTTTATTTTGTAGCTGGATAGGATCCTTCTGTTACCGAAATATTTAGTGGAGTAGGTAATCCATTAATTTTCCATGCTGTAAAATCTAACATGTTCCTACAGTATTGGATAATACTGATTATTCATATATACATTTGTTTAATCTTCCCTAATTTGTATGTAGTGCATCTGTTACTGCATCAGGAACATAGTTCTCTGTTGTTAATTTTCCTAAAATAAATGTTGAAATACTGTCACAAGGAATGATCCGGGTAAATTCTATTTTGTTCGTGCGAGTGAAATGATCACTGCGTCTCGGAAAAGCTCCAACTCATATTCTTCCATGGAAACAAAATCTTACTGAAGGGTGGAGAGTTCCACTAGGAATTTCAATACCAAAGAAGTTATTTCTCTTTTTTGGGGGAGGGTTGAGTGGGGGCAATCCTGACTATAGTATGCTCTAACTGCAAATCAAAGACAGGCAAAAGAGGGTGACACCAAAAAGATAAAAATAAAACAAATTACTCAGTCTGAAGCCATGATCTTATATGCAAAGATAGGAACTATTTTTGGTTGGTTTTTTTTTTGAACATGCAAAGTGACTGGAGGCTAATAGTAATAATTATTAAAATCAAATTCCATTGTATTCTAACCATTGCAATCTTTACACTCTTACAGGTGAAATCCCAGCCACTGAGATCAAGGGAAAAAACTCCACACTAAAAGGCTTGAATGGGGCAAAATTATTCCCTGGGTGTAATTCGGTCTCTAACACTGTTCTGTTCTCTGGTACAGGATCTGGATCAACTTATTACCTATAATGTCTAGATAATGCTAAAACATGGAGATTTCTAACAGCATGAGGTGGTTTTGGTAATTAATGATGTGGCCTTGAGCACTGTTGCATGGCAGAAAGTTGATATTTTCAGGCAGGTATTGATCAGACAGAATTTGGGTCATACTTGTAGGAGGGTGTGGAAGAATAGTCTCTACCAGGCAAAGCCTCTTGCAGCAGCCTGTTTTCTAAGGTTACACTAGGCTTATTTTTTATTTTCTTTCATGAAAAATAACTCCTGCTGTCACAAGGTCAGTTCCTTTGCAGTGCCATCTGCAATATATTCAGCATTCCTTGTAGTCACTGAAAGGTCTTTCTCTGCCCATTGCGCTGGGGAAAAAAAAAGAAAAGCTTTTCAGCGTTGAAGTTTAAGCATGGCTTGCTCTGTTTGAAATATTTACATTTGATTCACTCAGCTCATGAATTACAGCTCTTGCTCTATCTTTTGCCTCTAAGACTTTTCAGCTGCATAACAGAGCTCCAGCGTTGTGGATAGGGAACTGAAGATAGATGACATATAGGAAAAAAATATATTTTTATATATGCCAGAAGGCAACAGAAGATTTGACTTGGAGATGTTCTCAATCAGATCTGAAGAGCAAAGTAAATGTGGAGGATCAGCAGTATAAAGAAGTAATGAATAGCAAATTACGCATAGTTGTCATAAAGTAATGTTTAAGCTCTTCCACTGGCTGAAATAGGATCGTGTGGCTGAGTAAATGAAAATGCAGTATAATATCATTAATTTATACACCATTTTGCAAATTTCTGGCACACTCGTTGCTTTACATTGCTCAGTCTGTACTTACAAGTTTGCTCAAATTCAGGCACCTTACAGATGGGCAGTAGGTAACAGTTTCATAGCATACTGCAAAACAGTGGGAAGGAGGGGGAATTTTGCCAAAGATATTGACATAAACCTCTAAAGAAAAATGCTGCAGAGCAAGCAAGAAATGCAGTTTTAAATACATATGGATGCATTCGTACATGGGCAGGCTATATGTAATCTATTTCATCTGTAGTTAAGCTGGTAGGATGAAAAGCTGTGATTTTACTGATTCTAGGCATCTCAGACCTGATGCATACAATCCTTACATCTTCCTTTGTGGTGAAGCAGAGGCTTTGGAGAAAACTGCTTTTAGGATAGGAGATTTTTAAAGGTTATGAATATGTAGCCTGGAAGGCTTAAGTTTATAGATGAAACTATTATGGCTGGATATGGAAGAATAACCTGCAGCCAGAAATAGTGCTCACAGCCTGGCATTTCAAACATATCACATTTCTGGTCATTTTTTCAACATGTAGGCCTATAGCCAAGTGTCAAATTTAATTGCAGTCACTGTATATCATTGGTATGGGACTAGATGATGAATTTTTCACTCATGGTTGTGAGCAGTTAGTAAACTGGTAAGCTGGATTTGCAGTGCATTCTCATGTACTTGCAGATCCTTAAAGTTCTTCACTTTTTCAATTAGAAATAACAACAATGGCTTTTGCTCACTTCTTTTTCCCTTTTACTGTGTCTCTTCCTTTTATCAGAGAAGAACGAGGTAATAAAGGAAAGCAAAAATGAAGAAACATCCACTGACTTTTTATATTTTCAATCATTCAGCTGAAGTATAATAATCCAAGGATATTTTCCAGGCCTTTTAAAATAAAACTCTTTTATTGAATAAGGAATTTCAAATTATTTTTCCCCAAGCCCTGTCCATTGGTTTTCAATGACTCACTGTGAAGCTGGCTAAGGTGTACTGCTTATTGCTTGGGAATAACCTGGCAACATGGCAAAATTCTGTTATGTAGAGCAAAGGAAAGATGTACCATTGTGACACATGGTCAGTTTATGTGGTCACATATGTACACCAATGTGTTTGCTGATACTACTTTCTAGGATAAGCAGTGACAGAAAGCAAGGCTTCAAATGTTTTTTCAAGTGGATTGATGGAAATCTTAATTACTTCAACAAAATACTTTTCCCTGTTTTCAAGTATTAGATCATGTAGCATTAGAAATGAGTTATGAACAGGATAAATTGTGTCAGTTACTTCTGTTTCCACTTTAAATATCACCTCTTTTAAAAGAGCCTGTTGCAATTATTCTATTTCATAGAATATTCAGATATTGACAATTACAATTTAGAGTCTAATTCTTCTGTAGCTATGTTACTTTAATAACCAGAGGTCAGATGAAATCTGAGGTCTATAGTAGATATTGCTGGAAATCCATTTCCAAGATAACAGAAAAAATGCATTTACTGAATCTTTAAGTGCTCACTCAATACAAAGTGACGTCAGGTGATTTTTAACCATTTGAACTTTTGCCTCTGTTTGTTCTCTTGCAATGAATAAGAATGATTGGAAAGGTTCTCAGAAATGTTTAAATTTTCCCCACTATTTAAAAATAAGAAATGTCAGAAACACCTGTTCTGATTCTTGTTTTTTGAGTACTTACTGGAAATCTTAAAGATGTATATTGCAAGTTCTCACACTTTAAAATGAGAGACAAAAGTGTTAACAAAAATCTCTTCTCTAAAATGTCACTCATTGGAGTTGCAGAATTTTTTAAAGAAACAAAGAATTTGTGTTTCTAACAACAACAATTTTTTTTTTTATTTATCCAAATTCTATTTCTTGGTTTTCATACTGTCCTTTTTTTCATGAGTGCCTTGTCATTGTAGTTTACTAAGGTACACAAACTTTGACTTTTAAGTGGAAAAAAGTAGGAAAGTAGAGCTCGTTCCTCCTCAAAAAAAAATAAAAAATTCATCCTTCTTGATATTTTTACACAAGGCAAAAAGACAAAGAAAAATACCAGTCTAGTTCTGTGTTCTTTGCTGGTCCCCTTTATAGGCAGCTCTTTACTTATTAGAGGACATCCAGAATTACTTTGAACCCAATGTAAAAGATTTTGCAGAAAACTTGCCTGCCCTTTTGCACATCCAGCCTTGGTTGTAGTTTAGATCCCTAAAGTGTGAGGGATTAGGATTTGTCATTTGCTTTTTGCCTCCAGGTAGTGGACAATGCACATTGGTAATGTGCTGATATCAAATACACCACAAAAAGCATCATGATTTGTTCAAAACAAATCACCACTGCCAATAATTTGTGTGGGATGAAATCCACACTTTTTTGTGGGTCTTTCTGTTATTGAGGTGAACAAACCAGAGCTTTTATTTCTGTGGAATATCTGCTGGACTGGACCCTTTCTGGTGGATACTCATGTACTTTCTCAGAAACTGCACTTTAGAGCAGGCTGTATAAATATGCTATTTACTGGATAAATGGGTCGAAGTTAATACTGTAGATGTTGCATAGACTACTGTTACCCTATATGTTTTAAGGCATGGAAGTTGGAAAGAGAACAGTTAGAAAACAATTTTGTGTTATAAGCATGCCAGAGCATTTGTTATAAACGATAATTCAGATCTTTTACTTACATATATGAGGCATATAGTGCATAGACTATTTGACCTGATTTTGATAAAATGGGGAAATGATAAAGCTGGAAAGAATAGCTTCATAGCGTTCATTGCCTCAGGATTGATTTAGATTTATGCAGCATGGCATGTATTTTATAAGATTAGCTTATTTTTCTTAGTATCAGAATTGGCTTTTTACCTAGTCACAGTTACAGTTTCATCTCTGTAAATAAAACCAGCTGCAAAAACATGTTCTGTCCTTTCCCTGATTATCCTGCAACCCCAGGTGTATTGGATACCAACGAGTTTTGCCCATTTACTCTGATCTTGCAGTAGTTTATTCAGATTGTGTCATGCTCATTGTTTTCCTGTATTGCTCATGTTTCTACAGCTCATTTCTTGTGTTTTGCTGTTTAAATAGCATGATTCATCTGTAGCTGTCACACCAGTTTACTAAGAATGTTACTAAGAATGACATTTTATCTTCAGAGAAAAAAAAGGCTGAGAGAAGTTGTGATGTGAAGGTCAAAGGCAGCAAGAGTTTTCAGGTCTTTTAATTTGCAGACACTGCCTACCCAGTCATGCTATTTAGATATTATATACTATCCTTAAAATAACACTGAAAATCTAGAAAAGAAAATAATCTAACCCAGAAACACATGCCTCTGTGTGTGTGTGTATGTAGTATACTATAGAGTTCAGTAATTAGGAAAAGAGATGCACCTTCGCTTAGCCTTTAATAGTTTGCAAACAGTTTGATGGAGATACAGAATAAGGGTGCAAGGATGGGCTTAGATTAGTTTGGGATGGATGCGTAGAATTTTTAATTAAAATTGCAGACGTATGACACTACTTCTTACACAGCCAGAGACTGAGTGATTTTTTCTCACAAGAGAGTGGTAGTGTACCTCAGGTAGAAGCGACCACAGACTTTGTGGTATCATACTGTGTGATGATTCGAGGTATGAGCAAGAGTCCTGCAAGAATTGTCTTTTGATCATCAGTCATTATTCTTTTCTGGATGATATTGGAGACTTTTGTCCGCCTGCTAAAAAGCAATTAATTGCTGGATGAGTGAGTCTGAATATTCTTAATTGTTTAGGTTTGTGTTGTATGAGAAGAAGAACTGAATATGCTTCTGGATGTTTCATATGTCTTTAGAGGAAGAAGTAATCTGCTCTTGCTTAAATCAGCCATGTTTTGTCTGTATAGATCAGTTCAGCATCTACCAGCACCTCCAAAATAAATCCTTGCAGAAGCTGAAGTGATCTATAGCTGGACTGTGCAAAAGAACTTTGGAACTAAGTTGGAGTTTATGTTCTTGTGCTTGTAATACTGGAATGATTTCTTTTGTGTTAAATTTATTTACACCTCCAATCTAAAGTACAGTTTTGCCCTTTGGGGCCTTTTGAGAGGACTAGTCACTAAAAATTATGAGGTAGCTAGAAATGGGATTTATGCTCCACATTCACTGTTGGCTAATATATTTTTTTCAGATGCATTCAGCTTATACAGGCCCCATGTAATGTGCTGTTTCATTCCCCAGCAGACAGACATAGAGAAATACTGTAATTTTAAGAGACTGTTTGAGGTATCCTACATTTTTATGAGAAGTTGGTTTTGTTTAGATTATGTATGAAATGAATATTTGCTATAATACACTGCATGTGGTCTTAATTCTGCATGGTCTACGCAGTTAAAATTTTCCATAGAGGACGTTTTTGACTCGTCAAGACTTGCAAGAGTAAGTCCCATGGATCTTAACAAATAAGAATATACAGCTACTGAGAACAGCCAGAACTTCACAAAATCATTATCCGACACTTTGCAGAATGCAGAAAAAGTCTGTGTTCCGCTCAAAGTCTAATTATTGTATTTCAAAATTTTGAGACACTAATAAGGACTTATTGAGCTTTTGCAAGCCTATTGCCAGTAGGCAATTTATTATTCAATAAATCCTTCACCCATGATCAGATAGCTAATGGGAAGTGCTCCAGACTTGAAGTAACAGCATGTTCCTTTTCTGTTAGCACAATGTTTGCATTAAAAAGATCAATCAGAATATTTATTAGCACAATATCTAATGAAGAATATTCTGATTGACTCTGGATTGCTGGAAAATTACATATTTTACATCAGACTTCAAAATATGCCCCCTGGACTTTGGCCATGGGGTAGTTTTTCTCCTAATTTTATCATCAGGCCAAGAATTTTCTTGTTTCTTTTTTCTGTTTCTATTGTTAATGTATACTGAACTTCTTCCTCAACAATAAAAATCTGAAGTTTGTCCTTTATGTGTTCCTTCTAGACATACACTGCTTTGCACAGTATCTCTCTAGCTTCTTTAAGCTTCTCTGCCAGCTACCTTAGCTGTGGGAACAACTCTCACATGGTATTTCAGCAAGCGTATTGCCAAGTCAGAGCTGGAGTCTGGGGCTGCTCTATAGAGACACATGTGACTCCTTTGTTGAGATAAATGCACAAGGGTATCACGAAGTTGCTGAAAACAGGGCATTGTACCCAGAGAATTAACATTCAGTTTCTATAGATGGAGGAATAGATAGATTATTTTGATATTTTTTTTCTTTCCCCACTAAGCTTGAGCTTACCATTTCATTAACAGAAATACCTCATGGCTCTGATTAATTAAATGCTAACTCTCGTATTTCATTAGTCTTCGCTTGCATTGGCAACCTTAGCCCACATAGAATTGAGAGCACAAATTAAAAGACCTATTTATTGTCCAGTTCTTTTGTTAGACATGGTTACTTCTTGCATGAATATGCTTACTGAGTTGTTGTGGCTCATCTTGCAGCAGGTAGCCCGGAAACAGACAAACTAGAGCCTAAAATTGCATTCAACTGTTAATAGATAGTTTATATCTTAGCCTACAGCTGATTTGCTTCTGTGTGAAAAGTGTTGGAACTGCACTTGCCACTAAATTACTGTAGCTGTTCCTCATGTTTTCTAAAGAACATGTATGCCTGTGTTGCCTTTGGAAAGTTGCCCTGAGTCAGCACACAGTATTGCCAAGTTACTTGTCGATCCAGATAAATTGTGGTCTTTTACTCAAGGTCCTAGATATTTCCTGTATAATATTCACTCCAGAATGTACAGGACCCAGAATATGGACTGCCTTGGACAGACCTGTGTCTACAGCATTTTTTGAGGTGTGCTGCAGTTTGCCTGTGGGAGGATTTTGGAGGACAACTAACCTCGCTAATTCTGAGATGGAATTGCAGGCTATAACTGCCAACTGAGACTATAATTCCAGTGCTGTGGAAGTATGGTGACTTCTCATGACTGTGGACAGATACAGGAAATGTGAGAGCTAGTTTTATAAGGCTTCTCAAGATATCTGAGCACACATCATTCAGAAGGTGTGCTCACAGGAGGTTTAGAGAGATAATAGACTTTGTATAGGATATCACTTGGTTTCCATATATCCTACCAGGCACTTGCTTTTAGGATGCCATTTATTTGTTAGACAGTGTCGAGGGACATAAGGGTTCAAGTACATCTTGGAAAGAAGAGTTATTCATGTCTGGATAATAACAGTCTTTTATTTCATTAGGGTGCACAAAGTATCCTCCTGTCTATCATTTCATTTGCCGGGGTTTTCAACATGACATTAATGCCAGCGCTGGTAATGATGTGTCCAGATTAGCTTGGAGATAGGGATGGGAACAAAAAAAAAAAAAATAAAGCAAAGATTAAAGTAGGCTAGAGTAGTAAATCTTTATTCTCATTGTGTTGCAACTCACTGAGTCACTGGACTTGAAATAAGATCCCTGGATTTGCACTTCTCTCTCATGTCTTGCTCAGCTGAAATGTGAAAGCTTCCCCATATTAAATCAACTAAAGAGCTTCCATTGATGCAAATTTGTTTGAAATTAAGCTTCCATGCTGCATGCACTGGGAAGAAAAAGCTGGCAGATTTCAGTGGCACAAAACTGTGCGTGGATCTATGTGCATCTTTAGGGTCCTAAATCAACTTCGTAATCCAGGTTTTTTACACACACGAAGATCATCGTTGCTGAGATACAATTCTCTCATGGAGTGATTATTGCAGCGAGGTCCTAGCCTGCACATCCACAAAAGCTGCTTCTTTTTGAACACGACAATTAATGCCAACTACAGGAGATGTAACAATTTGCATTTGTTTAATACTAGCTTAATTTTTCCCTTGTGCAAGAACTTCCAAAACCACCTTAGTACTCTCGAAGACTGTATGGGTGGTTTTCCTGCCAGCTATTTCTCACTTCTAATTTAATCCTTTCATAGTCTTATACTAGACCACCATCATGGGATTTTCCTGCTACCCCAAAATGTGTATTCCTGTGAGGATATTGATTCCCTCCAGCTCCATGAGTAAGTGCAGTGACCTTACCATATATCCAGTGTCTTCGGTCACTCAGGGATTCATTTTACAAGATATGTCTAGCCATCTACCACAATGAGGTTACCTCTTACATTATCAGAAGATAAGACGAGATCTGTAATACTGGTAAGAGGACTCTCAGGCCTCTGTTTGGAAGCCATACCCTTTTCCATTCTCAGACTTAAATGGAGGGACAGGGAGAAAGTGTTGTCAGCCAAGATG
Organism: Calidris pugnax; assembly: GCF_001431845.1. Taxonomy (NCBI): domain Eukaryota; kingdom Metazoa; phylum Chordata; class Aves; order Charadriiformes; family Scolopacidae; genus Calidris; species Calidris pugnax. Next base: position 4,658,722 of record NW_015090810.1, read on the forward strand.
AGGATATAACTGCCATGCATCTTTAATGATTGCACAGCTTTTTCTTCCACCCTCCACTGTGTTGCTTTCTAGGGTACCTGTCCTGAATATATTGTGAGCATTATTTATGTTTACTGGCGGATATAAATTGCAAGCATACAGCTAAATCTGATGACCCAGATTGTTTTTCTGTGCAAGTAAGCTTCCCATTCAGGATTATCTGAATGTAAATATGATGTGTCCTCTGATCAGAATAATGAAAACTTTGAAACTTCATTTACCTATCAAGTGTTAATGGAAACCCTACACCAGCTAGGCACCATGGGCTTCTAGTTCTTAGAAACTGACAGAGATTTTTCATCATTTACATTTTAAAGTACTCTCTCTCAGAGAGATTGTGTTGCATCAAAAGGCTTGCAATTAAGACATCATTTGAGTAAAGTAACGCTGCACAAATCTTTTGATTTTAAATCAAATTAGGAAAGGAAGCTGTGTTTTTTCTCTAAATCAAAGTGAAAGGTACCAATTTGTAGATAGCCTTGCAGATATCAAATGGCTGATCATGTTGGCGAAATGCTGGGGAGAGCATGCCTTTCTTATTGAACATAGATCATGGGCTTGTAAAAATGTTGTAGTGACGGTGAATGATCTGACAGCTGAAAATGTTAACCTTTCCACTGCTTTTTCTGGGCTGGACATATACCATCCATGCTTCCCATTAGCATTGCCTGCCGTGGCATGCACCTTCTCATCACTAGATGAGGATTAGGTTTTCATCTCTTCAGTATAGCCCCTGATCAATGTCACAGCTGCCCTCAGCCCTTGAAAATGTATTCCGTACCTAAGGAAAAATAATACTTTTGAGCTGAAATGTGAACAAGTGAGCCTTGTTCTCACCTCAGACCAGGTTTCAGTGGGTGTACAGTGGCTGTAACAGAAGCAGAGTGAGGCCCTTTGTTTGACTGCTTAAATGAAAGGGTCATTAGAAGGATGAACCCGCCTTAGAGTCCAGGGGCATGAAATGTGAGGTGCTGAGCTCTTCTGAAAAGTGGGCCTGTGGGATCTGATGCCGTTTGTCCAGTTCCTAACACAGAGGTATCCAGGCCACAGAAAGGGGATTACACACAGCAATAATTAGTTCCCTTCCTAGTCTTTTTGCTAGGACCTGTGAGCATCCTGTGTGCTACGGGGCCTGAATCCTCTGTTCTCCTTAGAGATGGGAGATTCCCCTTGGTGTTACCTGATTCTCTGACATCTGCACCAAGTTTTTACATCTATGCTATCAAGTGGCTATAAAAAGTATAATTAGAAAGAATTTATTATTATTTTGCATAGATGAATGGTACATTGTTTGGTAAATGATGCCAAAAGGCATAATTGAAACAGATCCAGTTCTTGCTGGATTTGGACTGGTCACAGGGATAGAGCAATCTGGTGCTGTCATTGCCCTTGATGTATCCAGCATGGATAAAAAGAGGATGTTGCACAGAACAGTCATACAAAACCAAAACAGTGAGTTTCATTCGCTGAGGCTTTCGTACCGGCTTAGTTCCTGATCATTACATTCATAAGCAATAAAAATAAGAAAAGTAAATGAATGGATTAGAGCAAGTGAATGGAATATAATACTTGAAAGACTGAATTATTTAATAGAAAGTAGAAGATGAACTATGAAGGCTGTATTATCTTTTTGAATAGAATTTCAAAATATTCTCTGAGCTGCGAAATTAGACAGCAGATTTATGTTTTGTTTCTTGAGTTTTTTTGAGTAGCACAGCTACACGGGCATTGAACCACTTTGAAGACAGACAGAAAAAAAAACATACTGAGTGACAAGTATCTTTATTCCTGCTGACTTGCAGAAAAATCAGCCAAAAAGAAAATAAATCTTAGAATGTAATAAAGAAAGGTTGTAGTGTTATTTAACTAATAGGACATGGTATCCCAAAGAGGGTAAACATTTTAACAAAATGTACAAACTTTTTGTTATCATCCCTTGACTCATTTTTTTTCTTTTCAATACACTCAGTTGTTCCATGAACTCTCAGTAGTGCAGTACCCAACAGTACCTTTCAATTAAAACAGATGGCCATACTGCTGTAGTTTTCTCTGCAGTATAGCTTAAAGATGCTATTTTTGCAACACAGCATTTGTTTCATGTTGAAAAAAAAAAAAAGTAAATGTCTTCCTAATGTAATGTCCTCACTTGGGCCATTTAGACTAATCAAATCATATTAAAAAAACAAGTTTCTTCTTTTTTTTCCTGTCCTTTTGCCTTTCCCTATGCAACAGTTAGCCATCACACAATGCTCATACATTGCATGGAAAATTTTCTCTTGGAAAAATCACTGTGATGTTTTGAGAAGTATCTTTATTTTCCTCAGTGGGCTGATCTTTCATTATGCCTAACAATAAAATAGAACATCTATATGCACACAGCCTGCCTTGTGTTTATAGTATTTTGTATTGTTTTGTATTTTTTAACTGAATGTAAATAGCCTTTAGTGTCGCATAGATAAGAAGCAAATCCAAATACCCCATTAAAAATGGTAAAAAAAAAAAAAAAAAGGTTGGATGATTGAAGAAAAGAGCTTAAGACTGAAGCTAAGAGTTTAAGACTAGTTGGTGTTGGTGTTGTCAGTGGGTTAGCGTGTTTGGCAGAGATTGGGAGAAATTTCAGTCAGTGTGAATTTGATGTGTCCTGTCAGCTTAGTTCATCCTGTACTTCTTTTTTTGCTTTCTGAGGAGTCAATTTCATGCTGATCTGTGCCAGCAGCAAACTATAATGTGCTCAAGCAAACACAGCTCCTTGAGAAGTTGGTAGAGAGCAAAGCACAACCCGTTTGTCAGTACTTGCTTAAGCCTTTCCTGACTCACTGTGGTTTCCTCAAAGCGAGGGGCTTTTCCTGGTTTTGGAGGGTACCATCACGAACTACTACACAATGCACACTGCACATTGGTCCAGCTGTAGGTTTTAATGCTTAACATGAGAAATCTAGCAAGATCACAAGTGGATCAAGCTCTGCTGAATCTTGCTCCAGCGGTGCAGAAGGTTATAGTGTCCTGTGCTCTATGCCATCCATCCTCCAGTGGGCAAGGGCCCTGGAGCAGAAATAACAGAAGGGAGTAAGTATCAGCATCTCAGCCACTGCAAATCACAGTCCAACGTATCTACTTCAACTGCTGTTGCATTAATATACCAGGGTGTTGGCTGGAGCCTATAAAGAACACACGGCTTTGCTACAGGAAGATTAATGTCCAAGAGAAGTGTAAAAAGAGGGGGTTCAAGCAGTTGAATCTTAAATCTCTGTTTTTCATCTCTTTCTGAGACATTGGTAAAAGGCCAAGATGAGAATAAGTGCAGTGCTGAAATGTAGTTGCACAAGGGATGTCTTATTTCCTTTTCTCTTTTTGCCTGTTCCACCCTGCCTCCATTTGTAACTTCTTGTTGTTTCTGCACAGAAAATGCTATCATGACTTCTGCTTGTTTGGTGAGCAAATTTAATCCCATAAGAATCTTCTGTGTACCCTTCATAACTAGCAAGAAGACTACTATCTTCTTTAAGGCTGCAGAATACACTCACAGGAATAAGTGAAAAGATTTATCCAGAACCATAATTCCCAGAAGTTTGAAAAATGTTTAATAAAGAAACTTTAACAGACCCTTTACAAGAGAAAATGTGTGTGTCCATCATGCTTTAAGACAGGGGAATTTAAAGGATAAAGCTGGTAAGGTGACAATTGACATTTCTTTTCTCCGACTATATGCCACTCCAAGCATTGTATCCAGCATATATAAACCACTGAGCAGTTTATACTTTTTTACAAAATGTCAGATGTTAATGATACAATGTGGTTTTATTTAAATATTTCCTTAAATTTCTATCTTACCTTTATGATATTACTCAATAAATAAATGAAAACTTGAAAATCAGTTCTGAAAGTCTTACATTAGCTTTCAGATTCACCAAATAGTAGCCTGCTTGAGCAAAATGATAATGCAATGACAAATTCACCAAAAACATTTTGTTGTTGTTGTTGTTTTTCATTTTGCAAATACCAGCGTGCTGATCTTTGTTCATGGATATTGACATCATGACAAAGTTTGTGAAAATGATACTTCTGAAACAATGCCGATCTTTGTGACTGAAGAGCTTCAGGGCCAGATTTTCTGCCTTGAATGAATGCAGAAATCTCAATGTGAAAATCAGTGGATCAGTGGATCCCTCACATGTAATCATGGAAAGATTCCTTGGTAGGAATACTTTCAGATGGGATTTTGCAGAAAGCCTAAAGGAATTAAGTGCCTTGTTTATATATCTGTTTAGAACTCCATTGTCAAACAGTACTTTCATCCCACAGCTGTTAGAGAAGATAGCAAAGCTCCTCTTTGATGCATAGATGCCCTGTAACTTAAATCGCAGTTTGGGGAGCACGCATGTCAGCGAGGCATGGCTGATCAAATTATTGAGCTCACTGGCTCCATATGGATATTGTCTGTTTTAAAGTTGTTATTAGGCAAACAAAAACTACGGCCTCTCCCTTTTTATCTCATTTGCAGAGTGAGAGTGAAGAGATGAAGGCTGTAAGAGAGAGCTTCACTTGGAGCTCAGCAGCCCTTGGATTTGGCACAGGATGCTTTTTCACTTTGCTAATATTTTTTAATAGATTACAAGTCAGTAATACCTTGTGTGTGCTCTATTAGTAAGGCAGCCCTGCATAGCTCTGCCAAAACAATCTCTTCTATGTCATTCTCTTGTTTCAGTCCCTTCTCTGTTTGCTCTGATGTTGCCAATACAGAAATGCTGACAATGGTGGGGAGTAGGAAAGGGGAAGCAGAAAAGGAGACAGAGGATTACAAAAAACCCAACAAAAAGTGATCCTGAGAAGCTGATATAATACAGAGAGATATTTAGTCCTGAAATTATTTAAACCATGTTGTAAATCCGCATTTAGAATGTCCTGTTCCCATTTACATGAATGGGGAGTGATTATTTTGCTTGTGTTCCATCTCTTTGCTGTCCTGTTCCTCCATTCTTCTCCTCCCCCTACTCATTTCATTACTGACTGATTCTCTGATGGTCTTGCAAGCTCGTAGGTGTGGATGAGGCTAGCGCTGACAAGTGCATGTAACTGGCCTTTTCATTTTTGCTTTTGAGTGCATGTGGATTAGCTGTCACTCTTTCTGGTATTTATACCACTGGCACTGATGAAGATGCTAGCCTTACTGCTTGAAAGCCTTTCCATTTAGGGAAGACTTTTTTTTTTTTTAACACTGTAACACCAATGCTGTTTTCTACTAATCTAATAAGAAGCCAACAAGAACCTCAGCAATTACAGCACAAACAATCCAAAGATATATTTTATTATTGTGTCCTCCCACTTTTGTGCTGCTAGATGGGCAAATTATTCAACTCCTGTGGTAATCCTTATAAACCAGAAGGAATTTTCCGCTAAGCTCTACAGTGCATATTTTTTTTCCATTTGGACAACTCCGGGAAGGAGGCAGGATTCTGGGGCACCTGTGGAATAGCCAAATTCCCTTTATTTAGATAGGCAGCTTCTCAAGTGAAATGGGTCTTGTTGCACAGCTACAGCTCAATCTATGAGTTATAGAATCCAGTCCATTCTGTAAATATCTAGGAGGACTACCTGCCCACAGTATGATACTTTTGGGTTTATCTCACCCAGCTTTCAGTGTCTAGCCTAAGCTATTTCAGTTTTCTCCAAATAAATATTTTTGTCTTTCTGTTGATGGCAGCCACACAGTGCAGTATGACACAACATGTGTATGTTTACAAGTAGGTGGTTATCTCAGCTTGTATCTATAGACATTCATAGATTATTTGTAAATTTAAGAATAAAATTTTCCATATTTAATGATTGATCATGTTTAATGTGCAGCTAACTATTTTTGGAGGAGCTATTATAGCTTGGGATTTTTCCAAGCATCAGCAAAGTGAAGCAGGTTAAACCTCTCCACTGAAGTGAGATATGCAGATATATCATATTGTTTAATCACTTGTCTAATTTTAAGTGCAAAAGCAGTCTTGTATTTTGCTTATGTCATTAAAAAAAAAAAAAAAAAAGGACTTACCTGGCTTATAGCAGTGAACATACATACTTTTATTTCACAGAATCCCTGAGGTTTGAAGGAACCTCATGGGATCATCCAGTTCACCCCTCCTGCTCAAGCAGACTCAGCTAGAGCAGGTTGCCGAGGACACCCTCAGACTGAGACCACACAACCTCTCTAGAGGCAATCAGTTCCAGTATTTTTAGCAATTCCCATTGTTATCAGTTGTTAAGTGATGTAGTACAACATATGGCAAGAGTGAAGATCATTTCAAACTTAAGCAATATCTTCAAATACATGTAAAGTCATTTGATGGAAACTAGACATAAAAAACTGTACATCTGAACCTCACCTTTCTCTCAAAAAAAGGGATTATAAAATGTAGTAGAAGTACAGATCATTGTTTTATTTTGCGTTGTCTACCTTTCCTGTGGTTTCAGAGCTGAGGTTTTGTTCCTGGCTGGTAGACAGAGTACCTCTAGACATTTCTTTGAAAAGAAAATGTGGAATTTAGAATGGAGAGAGTATATTTTGCCTGTGTGAGGGTTTGGGTTTTTTCACCTAGTATTTACTTTTTTTTTTTCACATTTTGTATTTCTTTCACTAAGTGGAAAACAATTTGCGTGAACATCCTTATTGATGTATGGTATATAAGGAGTTCCTTGATGGCGAGCAGTTTTACATATCCTTTAATTCCTATAGATATTTTGACGTTTGGGAGTCCTCTTCTTTGGAGATTTTCAAGACCCGCCTGGATGCAGTCCTGAGTAACATGCTCTAACATGCTCTAGGCAATCCTGCTTCAGCAGGGGAGTTGGACTAGCTGAACTCTATGGTCCCTTCACACTCTAAAAATTCAATGAAATTCAGTGAAATTGTATAGATTTATAACATCCCTAGAGGTTGAAGGCCCATGAACTGTATCCACTATTATTCTTGTACCAAATAAAAGAAAAAGTAATTTAATTTCAAATAATTTAACTGATAATTTTAGGTTATACTTTGTGTCCATGTGTGAACATACCAAGGTGGAAACTGATAACAAAAATATACATGGAGTTTTGCAGGATATCAGGTGTCTTTTGTGAGACATGAAAAATAAACACATATATACTGAAGACAAACATGTTGAAACCAAAGAATTAAGTATTTTTTTAGGTCATAAATATTAAAAGTAGAGATGATAAAATCTTTGCTAAAATAAAATATTTAATGAGTGTACTATGTCTATAAAACTGGATTGCGACAGTCAACTATGTTATGCCACAAGAAGAAATAACCAATAGGAAAAGTGAAGAGTTGCTAAGGTAAATGAAACCAGCAGTGTCTTAGAAACCAGGGAAAATTCGTTCTCTCTAGAGGGGCAAAGGTGAACAAGCCTCTGTTTCAAAAGCAGGTATTTTATTTTATTCAGACTTGTTCTTTCAGGATGACGCAGGTGATCCTAGAAGATGTGGACAGCTGTAGGCTAACCTTGGAGGGAATTCATGGCTGTACTCCAGCCTTTAGGCAGACAATAGATCCAGGGGTACTAGAGCACCTATGCACTAGTCTGTGGGTGTACAAACCGATACTTTTCTGTGGTAGCAGGAATAAATGGCCTCTGTGTGCAGCTAAACAGTTCTAGTTTGAAGGCTTGATCTTAGACTTTGGGCCAAATGAAATGTTAGAGAGAAACTACCCAGACTGTGGGTTGTGCTTGGTAGCAGAAATGCCAGCTGGAGGCTATAGAAGAAGCCTTTCTGGGAATCTGCGAGTGTAACCCGGAAAAGAAGGAAGAGGGAGGACTTCTTGTGCACAGGGCTTGTTTTAGTAGAAAAGCTGATCAGAAGAAAACCCTGCTTGCTTTTATTCTTTTATTTCTGCTGCATTCAGGGGCATGGGACTTGTCTTTTAAATGTTTTTTTTTTTCTCTTTATATCTGTGTGGGTAAGCAGCGTTGCACGTAACCAAAATGCTTATAATCTGTTTCATACTTTAGTGGAAACAAATCTGTTCCTCTAGTTTAGTAGAAATAACATTATAAAGGCCTCAGTTTTGGGTTATGTTCAAGTCAAGAAACCAGTAATGGCAATAGCAATAATTTTGTTGCCAACGCGCATCTGTGAAAATCTCTTCTATGGTCAGATCTGAATAGCCTACACTGAATGAAATTAGAGTTTTATTGAAGAAAATGAAAACAGTCCTTTCTTCTAGGAGTAAGTCTCTGAAGTGAGGAATAGGAAGGTTTATACAATAGGTAAAACCCAGAGGCTGCATTTGGAAAACTTTACTCTGGCTGAAAAATGTTTTCTTATAAATAATCTCACTGCATTTAGATGAGAAGTACGCTGCTCAATGGGTGTAAATCAGCTAACCTCTGGTCCAAAGTAGCAAACATGAGGCGCCAATATTTATTTGTTTATAACTTTAAGTGCCTTAAAGATATTCTTTAATCTTGCTGAGTAATCAGGGTATAGATCTGTGCCATGCATTGTGCTCCACTTTGAAAGGAATACACAGATAATGAGAGGGTGCATCGCAGCAAACTAGCTAGAACTGTTAAATAGCAGCTCGTAGCTCTGCAGATTGGTGTTGCTCAGGAAGGTATAATTTGTCCACCCTGTAGACCCTGTGATAAGGTAAGATGGCGAAAGACCACTCTTAAATCCTGCCAGGGTAACTGTTGGTAAGTGGCCTATTTGCATGTTGTGACTGCTTGGGAAAAAGTAAGCATATTTTGGTTCAGAAACAGGAGCCGAAAGGGAGAAATGCCCACCAATAGATGTGTTCATTCTATGGGGATGGGCTGAGGACAGTCTGAAAAGAGACATGCATTTCTATTGAGTAGAACTGGTGCCTTGAAAGGCATGTACAGAAAACGAATTGTTTGAGGACAGTCTTGTGAGCCAGGAGGACTTTTGTCATGTTCCTCTGGGATAGCTGAAGACTCAAATTCAATAGTTTCATTCCTGTCAGACACAGAATCACAGAATCGTCATGGTTGGAAAGGACCTCTGAGACCACTGAGTCCAGCCATACACACACAAAAAAACCCTACAATGTCAGCCCCTAGAGCATGCCACTAGAGCATTGTAACTGGGAGCCAAATCAATTCTTCTTTGTTTAAGAGCAGTTCTGGGAATGTTTCATCAATATTCACTTCCCCTTTTGCCTCTTGACACAGCTAAGTGATTTGTACCTGTGTTGTGGTATGTAGCAGTTGTTACTCACAGACCTCATTGTGCACTGGTTATCACCTGAAAAATACAGGAGTTAGAAGAACACTTTATTTGATCTACATGACACTGTCAACCAAAGGATGTATTTTTCTTCAGAGTGAGATCTCAAGTCTCATTTTATAGAAGAACTATGTTGAATTACACAGAGAAGAGATGGCTAATTTACCATTAACAAGTTAATCACAGTTGAATATATTTTTTTTTACCTACAATGCAAATGAGGTGGAAAGGACCATTCCCTCCATTATGGGTGACAATACTTCAAACCCGTCACCTAATCTTGGGTCTTTTAGGTAGCATTCAGCTCTCAACAACAGTATGCCACTGTCTGTAATTACTTTGGGTGGAAAGTAATAGGAACATCAAAATAATCGTTTACAATCAAAGGGAGTTGGGAAAGCCACTAGCTACCCAAGTGCTGAGTGGCACAGAACAAAGAAGATTCACTCCAACTTTCTTCATCCAGAACTACAGAGCAATTTAAGCTTTCCAAAGCCCACAAGGTTTAGCAAGGAAAAGGTCTTGCAAGTTGAGTGTGTGTGACCTAACAAATTCCTGCTCTCCTAGTGTCTTACCTTTGATGCTTTGTACACTGTGATAACACCTCTCCTTCTTCCTCCCAGAAGTATTTGATATGTTACTGAGACTTTAGCCTTAGAAAGGGGTAATAGTACTCTTGAGGTGGCTATCAGTACAGCAAAGCTGTCATGGAGCTACATTTATTGCCTGAATATACCTTGCCTCGCGAAAGAGTGACCAGTCTTTTCTCCCTCTAAGATTTCTTGGTTAGGTAAGAGCCATTAATTCAGTCATGTTCTCTTTCAGCAAGTGAATTCAGCAAAAATACTCAGTTCCTTGTAGTGATGGCTTTTATTTTTTCCACCACATGTCAAAGAAAAAGTAATCTTGAGCTCCTGCACCTTGTTGGATCTCCTTGAAAAAAAGACACTTTTAGAAGGTAAAAGGCTTCTCTACATATATATCCATCTAGAATATATATTGTTTATGGTGTTCGGGTTTATATTTTCTTGACTGAAAGTACACTGCAGACGAATATATCTGCAAATTTTCTTCCGCTTATTATACATTCTTCTAGGACATAATGCATACGAATGTGTGGAGGTAAATGAGGGTAATAGTAGAGTTGAGTGTCTATGGGTACGAATCAAGGGGAGGACCAGCAAGGCTGATATTATGGTGGGAGTCTATTACAGACCACCCAACCAGGATGCAGAGGTAGATGAAATGTTGTATAAACAACTAGCAGAGGTCTCGAGATCACTTGGACTTGTCCTGGTGGGTGACTTCAACCTACCAGATATCAGCTGGACACTCCATACAGCTGAGAGGGAACAGTCTAGGAGGTTTCTGGAGTGTGTCGGGGATAACTTCTTGACACAGCTGGTGAGTGAGCCAACTAGGGGAGGAGCACTGCTAGACCTGCTGTTTGTAAACAGAGAGGAACTTGTGGAGGATGTAATGGTTAGAGGCCGTCTCGGGTGCAGTGACCATGAAATGATAGAGTTTCGGATCCTCAGGGAAGCAAGAAAGGGAGGCAGCAGGACTGCCGTCATGGACTTCCGGAGGGCAGACTTTGGTCTCTTCAAGAGTCTGCTTGACAGAGTCCCTTGGGAGGCAGCCCTGAAGGGCAAAGGAGTCCAGGAAGGCTGGACACTTTTTAAGGAGGAAGTCTTAAAAGCACAGGCGCAGGCCATCCCTGAACGCAGGAAAGCGAGCTGTCGAGGGAAGAGACCGGCCTGGCTGAACAAAGAAATAAGATCACAGCTCAGGGAAAAAAGGAAAGTTTATGTCCTTTGGAAAAAGGGACAGGCTACTCAGGAAGATTACAAAGAAGTAGCAAAGTTATGCAGGGAAAAGATTAGAAAAGCCAGAGCTCAGCTAGAACTAAACCTGGCCCTGGATGTTAAAAATAATAAAAAGAATTTCTATAAATATATTAATAGCAAGAGGAGGACTCGGGAGAACCTCCACTCTCTCCTCGATATGGAAGGTAACATAGTGACAAAGGATGAGGAGAAGGCTGAGGTACTAAATGCCTTCTTTGCCTCAGTCTTTAGCAGTGGACTAGGGTGTCCCCCAAGTGCCCAGACCCCTGAAATAGCAGTTAGGGGTGGGGAGCAGGATGAAGCCCCCAAAATTCTAAGGGAGATGGTGAGGGACTTGCTCCAAAACCTTGACATAAACAAGTCTATGGGCCCAGATGGGATTCACCCAAGGGTTCTGAGGGAACTGTCAGAAGTGCTTGCAGAGCCACTTTCCATCCTCTACCAACAGTCGTGGCAAACTGGGGAGGTCCCAGCCGATTGGCGCTTTGCTATAGTGACGCCCATCCACAAGAAGGGTCGGAAGGATGATCCAGGGAACTACAGGCCTGTCAGCCTGACCTCGGTGCCTGGGAAGGTCATGGAACAGATCATCCTGAGTGTCATCATGCAACGCATGAAGGACACCCAGGTGATGAGGCCCAGCCAGCACGGGTTCACGAGGGGCAGGTCCTGCTTGACAAACCTGATCTCCTTCTATGACAAAGTGACTCACTTGGTGGATGAAGGAAAGACTGTGGATGTTATTTACCTAGACTTTAGCAAGGCCTTTGATACAGTGTCCCACAGGATTCTTCTGGAGAAACTCGGTGCTCATGGCTTAGATGGGTATACTCTCCGCTGGGTTAAAAACTGGCTGGAGGGCCGAGCCCAGAGAGTGGTGGTAAATGGAGCGAAGTCCAGTTGGCGACCGGTCACGAGTGGTGTCCCACAGGGCTCAGTACTGGGGCCGGTTCTCTTCAACATCTTTATCAATGATCTGGACGAGGGGATCGAGTGCACCCTCAGCAAATTTGCAGATGACACCAAATTGGGTGGGAGTGTTGATCTGCTGGAGGGTAGAGAGGCTCTGCAGAGGGATCTCGACAGGCTGGATGGATGGGCTGAGACCAACAGGATGAGGTTCAATAAGGCCAAGTG